>NC_041389.1:609895493-609942684 GCF_002162155.2 Triticum dicoccoides
CAATGTCGAATCAATAACTGCCAGATCAGCAATTACGTAGGATACGTAAGACTCCCTATGTAGGTGTGGCATTGCCCCAGAAGCACACATCGGCTAGTCCTAGACCCGGTTACATTTTATTTTATTTTTTGCAAAAGTCTGGGAAGCGATAAATATCAGCGACGTTCTTTTCCTAGCCCAGCATTTGGACAACGTCAGGTGATGCTAGCACTAGATAAGAAGGATCCAGTTCATCTGTCAAAGTTGTTGGCGCATTTCCTTGTTCACATTCTAGTTGAACGCACCAATCTCTCGCCACATTTATGCAGTTCGCACCTTGACGAATTTCATGCCCTTGGCCTTCACAATCCTAGGTCCATCATCTATAGATTTGTTTCACTGTGTGCATCAGGGCCAGATCAAGGACATACAAGCCTGCCTCAACACCCTCTCAAGAATATCCCTTTGGTCAAAGGATTGGTGACACTAGTTTTCCTGGTGCCGCTCATTCCTAGACAGGCATGTGTGTTTTGGCCGGAACTGACCATGTTGCGTACTATGACCGCGGTTTCTTCATTGTAGAGAGTTAATAATTTTGGAGGAAACGAGGAGTAACTAGAAAACTAGGTGGATTAGTGCCGATCAATCTACCAGTTTAAAAGTGTATGTTAGATCTCAATAAGATCAACATGTACGTGTATATACGGAGACTCGTAGAGGATGCAAGTGTGAGACACGTGGACATGAGGTGAGTGTGAGTAGGAACAAGAAGCAAACCGCCCATTTCGTGGACCAGTTGATCGGCTCCTCCCAGAGCAATTCAACTTATTGTCCTCCCACTGTACTCACAAAGCAGCAGTAATTGTGCGCAAAATTACATCATCGATTTTATTTTCTATATGTACACCGTATGTTACATCGTTCCCTTATATATACGAAGCTATCTTTATATGTGTCCAAGAGTATACGACACTTTGTTCCACTTTTTACTTCATTCCTTTGTTGCATTGTCCCACTCTTAACACGTCTCACAAGAACAACAAAAGCAATACGTCTATTATAAGTTTTGAGCTCTAGTCATGTAGTCCAGACGTAGCCTTTTTCTTTTAGGGTAGTCCAGACGTAGTCAGTGGCTTTGACGTACTTAGAAAATGAGATTCTTGTACGAGGAAGCTTGATGAGATTATTCTTGTACGAGGAAGCAAGCTGGGAATGGCCGATGTTAGGAAAATGTTCGAAATGCCAATTTTCTGTGGCTCACCACCTGGAATGGCTTGATGTTAGAAAAAGAGATTATTCCTGTTAGACGAATGTAGGTGTCAATCAGTGAAAGCGACGCTGTAGGGGGCGTCAATGGGCCGTCCCAATTCCGGCCTGGTTTTTTTTTAATCTTTCTGGAATTTAAAAATTATACCAAAATTCAGAAATGTTCAAAATTTTAAAAATGTTCTCAAATTTGAGAACAATTTTAGTATAACAAAAATATGTTCATCGTATATTATAAAAAGTTCACTATATATATTAGAAAGATGTTTGATGTGTATTAAAGAATTCAACGTATATTACTCGAAACAGACTTCCGCCCTGCATTATAGAAAAAACACAAATCAAAGTACATGGATGAACAATACAAAAGAGTGCGGGAGCCCTCTGGCAAAGCAAATCCCTAGATAACTCAACAATACAAACACACGCTCTACTTTACCGAAAGATAAAGATAACACACGTAGGCATGAATATATGCCATGAGACGCCTAGGAAACCTCAGCTCCACAACAAAGCCCTCAAGAAGGGAAACGACACCTCCATATCTGGATCTGGATCCGTGTCACCGCGAGGCACCCAAGATAACCGTGACGATTACAAGCCTCCAGATCCAGATTTGTGCGTCGCCACTGCCAACAGCATAGATCGAACGTGTGCTTCCATCCGCTACACCCCTCGTTGTCCAAATGACCAAGAGATATAGCCAACCGTGTGTATTGCCATCTGAGGCCGCCCTGGCATGACATCACCAACCTTCCACATGACAACGCACCAACCACGGTAGGAAGAATGGAAGGCCCTCTCACTCCTAGCCTGGCATCAACCACTGGGTCTAGATCAACGTCTCCACCGCGGGAGGCGCCCATGCCTGCGTTTCCAACCAGTCCTGGTGGACTCCAGGGAAACAAAACCCGTGGTAGCTGCCGATGGCCGCCGCCGAGCAAACTCCTAGCCCTCTGGCCTACGCGAGCCCACACGCCGCCACATCTGTGTCCATCGGCACTGATCTGTCCAACGTATGCTCAGCGCCATGGGAGCTCAGCTCGGACCGACGCCATCAACGAGCTGAAGGCAAGGAGAGCACAACACGATGGTCTGCACCAACGCAGGCAAGTCGCTCCCCGTACATGCATGACACCGGACTATCTACTACAACAAGGTTTGCCCGGCTCTGATGAGGGAGGGGCGAAGACGACGGCGCGCCTTCAGCTCGCTCCAGTGCTAGTAGTCGTTGCTAGGTGGTCTATGGACCTAGATGCATTTCTTTATTTCCAGTGCTCTTTGTACTACCTTGATAGTTGATGAATAAATTGAAAGTTATTCTAAAAAAAGATTTTTGATAAGTTTTTTGCCCAAAGCACTAAGAACTAGCGGTGTGACAAAAAATGGCAGTGAGACCCACTGTAAATGATGACGTGGCAACCAAAACTCGCACGGTTTGTCTCCACCGTTAGGCTGATGCGTGGCCCACCCATCAGCATCCATATTCCCCATTCTTTCTTTCTTAGAGCAAGATCCGGTAAAATCCGGTACTTCAAAATCGTTTTAGGCTCCTCCTAAAACAATTTTGCGGGCACACGAAGGTCCGCAAAACAGATCCAATATAATTCGTACCGTAAATGCCTCGGCGAGGAAGGCAACGGAACGTGGCCCCGACTAGCAGCAACCCGTGGGCCAGTACGGGGCGACCGTCGCAGAGCACGTACGCCGGCGGCAAATGGCATTACCACGCCTACCTCGGCTCGTCAGGTTTTGCGAAGGTAACAACTAGTACAAGCCACGGATTTTCCATCATCATGTTTGATTGGTGCTTGCATGTTGGTTAATCTCGATAGTTCCCTGTGAGTCTCTGGAATAGATTTTCAGGAGAGGAGCAGTGTGTGCGAGGAGGCTGGATCAGAAGCTCAGGAGCTAGAGGAGTCCGTGGTCAAGAGGCACTTAACTGCTTATGCTTCTTTCGTACCCTTTCTGAATTCACTTCCTGGTTTGCCAAGATTCAGACCGAATTCGGGCTTCAGAGACCCCTGTTTGGTTAATCATGAAACAAGATATATGGAGCCAAAAATACCTTTGTGCAAGATTCAGACTGCGGACCTGAATCATTAGATAGAAGTTGCTTTTTCGGTTAAGGACCTAAAATACTTTTGTGCAGGAATCTAGCTTCATGTGGCATCGTTTGCATTTTCAGAGAAACAAAATTCAGTACCTTTTCCGGCAGGGAGGGATATAATTTGATCATGACTAATGAGTGAGTTCATGGATGAAGTCATGATGTCATCACTGATCAATCAGCTGTTCTGCAGATGCGATTTATGCTCAAGAACATATCCGTCAGTCAGTAATCAGTATCAAGATGTACTTGTGTTTTCTCTGTTCTCCAGCAGAGGTCTGCCTTGCTAATCCAGCTTAATTTCCTACGAACGGTGGCTTAACTAACCTCTGCGTTGCTACTTGCAGGCGCCACAGCACGGGAGCCTCCGGCTCCCGGTCCCGTCGACCATGGCGCGTCGGTGGAACTCCACGGAACAATAGAACGGGCACCTGCGCATGGGATGCCTTAGAGCAATTCCAACGAACCGACCCAAACGGACGGCGCTTTTGTCCGTTTGGGTCGGCCGCCCGCTTGTCGTCCGTCCTCTTTTAGATTTGGGTCGGCAGCGCGCCCAACGCGCCAACCCATTTTATGACCGCGCGCACTTTAAATCATGCCAGCGGCAATGCCGGCGCGCGGGAAAGGTTCGCGGGCATAGGGGAAATTCGGCCTAGCGCGCTCTGGCTTTGGCGCTTCAGAGCGCGGGAAATGTTCGCGCGCGCATTTTTGCGCGCCACGGCTGGCGCTCGTTATAATATGGCGCTCCCTCCACACTCAGTATGCCGTCGTCGCCCACTCGTCTCGCCCCCTCTCACTAGCCTCGCCGCCTGTGCGCCACCATGTCGATGCGCATCCTCGGCGCTTCGGATTTTCGCGGAGTCCGCGAGCGGCCCTCCGTCGCCTTAGCCTCTGAGATTTTGTTTGGCGAGAAACGGCTCATCCTCGGCACCTTCGACACCGCTGAGCAGGCGGCCCGTGCATACGACGCGGCAGCGTGGCGCCTCCGGCGGCCGAGTCGGGAGATGAATTTCCCTGACGTGCCGAGCCAGCGGGCGCAGGGTCTGGCGCCTCTCCCGCGGCTTTTCACCGACGAGGATCGTTGCGTCGCGTCCACCGGAGGCGGATGCGTCGCCTCGCCATCGCCGAGATGGACGTGCAAGTCTTGGTGCTGTGGCGCGAATGCTTCCCGCAAGACATCGTTGACGAACGTCGGTTCTATGAGCAGAGGAGGACGGAGAGGAAGGCCAGGAGGACGCAGTGAGCCGCCTACCGGGAGGGCAAGCGCGCGCGGAAGCTGACCGCTCAAATGAGACTGAGGCTGCAAGAAACATCGGGGTGGGACTTCGAGGACAAGCACGCTGCTGATGCCTACATTCAGACGTCGGAGGAGGACATTGTCGAGTCGGAGTCAGAAAGCGACGAGTAGTTGATATTTTTTTTTATCTGTGTATGCAAGAACTATATATGTATCCTTTTTCATCGGAAAAAATGGCCGGCGGCGTCGGCCACGAAGCAGACGGCGGAGGTTGTGCACGCGCGGGGAGGAGGGAGGGCGCGCGCACGTCCGTTTGTATCCGCGCCGACGTTAATCCGGCTCAAAAATGGGCCGGGAATGGGTCGGCAGACGGACGAAAACGAACGGGCGTCCGTTTAGGTTGGCACGTTGGGCCGTCTTTTCTATTCGTACCGACCCAAACGAACGGTGACGGACGAAATGGATCGCCTCATTGGAGTTGCTCTTATGTCGAGGCGGCTCTCCCGCCGGCAAGGTACAGTGCGTGGGACACGGCGCATTGCTGCTGTGCTGCTGCGTACGTACGGCGCGCAGGTCGCCAGTGTCACCTGCGAATGGAGCTGGAGCGTGTGGTGGTGCGCGGAGAGAAGTGTCCGGTCATATCACCACCGGTGTCCGCCTTCCCAACTCCCTCAGAGCCCCCTCCCGGCGATGAGACCCAGCGCAAGATGCTTCGAAGGCTCTCGGGTGGGGAGCGTCTAGATGTCAGTCAACTGAAAAATAATTTTGGTCAGTCAACTGACAAAAAACTGTTTCAGTCGTTTGATGGAATTAAGATCCGAGCGTACAGAGGATGCCAGCTGCTTAGCAGTCCCATAAGCAAAGAATCTATGTAAAAGGTCCGTTAACAAAAGTCTTCAAACAATGCTTGCTTGCGCCATGTAGCGTCAAGTGCTCTGCATGCTTCGCACTTAAAAAAAGGTACTCCCTCCGTTCCCAAATAATTGTCCTTCTAGTCATCTCAAATGGACTACAACATACGGATGTATGTAGACATGTTTTAGAGTGTAGATTCACTCATTTTGCTCTGTATGTAGTCACTTGTTGAAATCTTTAGAAAGACAATTATTTAGGAACGGAGGGAGTAGCAATCAAGCAAAACATCAACTACCTGGTTCTGCACGTGATGGGTCCCATATATTTCAATGCTTTAAGGCTTTTAGACGGTCATCTCATGCACTACATACATTATTTATAAAAGTGTGCTGCTGTACATATAACTTACTAACCCTGTACAACAACAAAATGCTCAAAACTCCCAAGACGAAAAAATATTAAATTAGTTTTGGTTATTGGGTTAATAGTGCACAACTCCTCATGTAATTCTAATATTTGTGGTGGCATTGCCTTAAAGAATAAATGAACCAAAAAAAGATTTTGAAGGAAGAATGAACTAGTGGCATTTCTATTACCTTCAAGAAGAAAAAAACATAAAAAGAATAAAAATATAATGATTTTTGCATACAATTTACACTGAAATTGTGCTTTTCTATAATCTGCAAAAATACAAATATAATAATTGAAACAAAATTAAAGAAAATTAAACAAAATCAAAATAACAAAAAAATTCTAGGAAAGAATGAATTAATGAGATTAGTACCCTTTAATAAGAAAGAAGATGACACAACTTTAAAAAATATGCACTCAACCTTGCACTTGCACCTTTTGTAATATGCAAAGAATAAGCATACAATAGTTCAATTTTCACAGTCTGGTATCATTTATGCACCTATTTTGTAGTACCTGCGTGTATAGATTTGATAATGCTGAATCAATTAGTGACATTAGTATTACATTCAAGAAAAAGTAAAAGATAACAAATCTAAAACAAACAACAACAAAATTTGCACACAATTTTGAGACAAGTAGCACTTTTTTAATATGGAAGAATAAGCATATAATAGTGTAATTTTCAAAAAGAAGAAGCTTTTTAGTAAGGAATGAATTAGTGGCATTTGTATTTTCCTTAAACAATAAATAAAATGAAATAAAAAATAAAACCAAATAAAATAAATTAAGTTTCTAAAGAAAATGAATTAGTAACATTGGTATTGCCCTTTAAGAAGACATGAATATGACAAAATTTACACATAAATTGCACTTTTTATAATATGTACAATAAATGTATAATAGTGAATATTTCGTGAAAATGAACTTTTCTAAGGAGCTAATTAATGGCATTGATATTACCCTTAAAGAATAAAGAAAATGAAACATAAACTGAAACAAAAGCAAAATAATGAAGTTTTACAAGGGAGAATTAATTAGTGGAATTGGTATTACCCTTCCAAAAGAAAATTAGAAAAATAAAGAAAAATTGCACATAATTTACGCAAAAATTGCGCTTTTTTATAATATGCAGGAATTGACTTATAGTAGTGAATTTTTCAGAAAAAGGAATTACCCTTAAAGAATAAAGAAAATGAAACAAAAACTAAAACTGAAACAATATAATGAAGTTTCATAATGAAGAACGAATTAATGGCATTGGTATTGCCCTTTAGTAGAAAAATAAAACAAGTAAATAAAAACTGCACATAATTTACACAAAAATTGCTCTTTTCCATAAGCAGCAGGAATTGGCTTGTAATAATGATTTTTTCAGGAAAAGGAAATACCCTTAAAGAATAAAGAAAATGAAACAAAAACAAAAACTAAAACACAATAATGAAGTTTTATAAGGAAGAATGAATTAGTGGCACTGGTATTACCCTTCCAAAAGAAAAACAAAACAAATAAAGAAAAATTGCATATAATTTACACAAAAAGTTGTGCTATTCATAATATGCAGGAATTGTCTTATAATAGTGCTTTTTTAGAAGAAAAAAAAGAGGAAGTTTCCTAGCAAGAAATTAATTATTGGCGTTGGTATTACCCTTAAAGAAGAAATAAAATTAAATCGAAACAAAAACTAAATAAGATAATTAAGTTTTCTAAGAAGAATGAATTAGTGGCATTGACATTGCCTTAAAGCAAAAAGAAAAGAAAGTGAAAACTGAAACAAAATCAAAAGAGCATAGTTTTACAAGGAAGAATGAATTGGTGGCATTGCTATTACCCTTTAGGAAGAAAGGAAAAAATTGACAAAATTGGCACACAATTTAAACAAAAAAATATGCTTTTTTATATATGTAACAATAAGTTTATAATAGTGAAATTTTCATCAAAAGTAAGTTTCGTAAGAAGGAATCGATTAATGGCCAAAGTGAAAAACACATACAAATGTCGAAAATTGATGTGAACTATATCTCATATGGATGGTTCGTCTCTTTCTCACACGCGTGTGCACACACAAAAGATTAAAAGAAACTAACACGCACAAATGAAAAGAAAAAAGGTGCAGCGTATACAGGACGGCTGGAAGCTAAAAGATAACCTCACTATGCATACAGCGTATACAGGAAGGCTTGAAGAAAAAAGGTTCATGCATCAGGTTCGCATGCATACAGCTAGAAGCTAACCTCATTTAAAATATTGCATCATGCAGTTCACGCATGCATGCAGGTTTGAGCAAAGAAAACGACTGAACCAAAAGAAGAATTCAGTCAACTGTCCTCTAGCTAAACTGCCAAAATTAAATAGAAAAAAGGAAAAACAACACAAATCTCAAGGCATGATCCAACAGACAGAAAATCGATTGACCACAAAATGAAAACTCAGCTGACTGAAATGTAGCTAAACTGTCTCGGGTGAATGAAGAGGGGCACCAATCCCGAGACCATTGCGCTCGTGGGCATTTTTTTCTTTCCTTTTTCCTTCAATGTGAAATATTAGACCCCATCCATCAACTGTAACGGCTATCTCGTCACCTCGTCCCAGTGTCGTTTTTTTTTGGCAAAACACGCTCGATCGAGCTTTCACTGGAATGGTATTTTGCAAACTGTCATTGGAATGGTGGTTTTTAGAAGCTATGCGCAATTGTGATGTCTTTGACATTTTACTCCAGTGGCCAAGGGGCTGAGTAGTTTTTTTTAATTCCCTGAGGAAGAGGATGAGTCCTACAGTCCGCACGCTCTCTGGTCGGTGGAAGTTATAGATGGAAATACAGTAAAATGCATCACTTTAATGTTTCAACGTTGTGAACCAACATGTGGTTGGATGGTTAGAGGAACTGTGGTATCACAAGCTGTCGTACCCGCAAACAAAAACGTTACAAGCTGCTGAGCTTTGCTCATAATGAAAAGCACTATACAAATCTCGCTATCACGGTAGCCATTATGTGGGTTCACGGGGCTCTCTGACCATGTTTGATATGAGCACGGCATACACGATCAGAGACGTGCAAGGAGTCTGCTTATATGGGTGCTTGCATATGTGTTTAACCCTTTTCGAAGGTCAACTTTTTATTTTTACAAGGAATAGGAGAATTCATTCATCAAGCAACAGCCAAGTCTGCATTACATAGTTTCGGGACCTCGTCCGGACCTGATAGAAGCCACACTGTGGTGTGCTTCTTAATTCGATCAAAGTTTGCTAAAAAGTGACTAACAACATTTTGTTCTCTCCTAACATGCCTGAGTAAGAATTCACCACGATCCTGAAGAAGAGCAATAATCTCTCTAACCATCATCATATGCTCGGACCGGTCATCTACTCCTTCCTTGATCAGTTTTACCACGTCGAGGCAATCTGTTTGAATCACAATTGCCAACACAGACCATTGGGAAGCAAGGGAGATGCCCTTTTGAAGGTCAAATTGTGCATGCAAACATACTAGCTGCCTTGAATCAGTTGTGCCTCTTATGCCCAGGCTGCGGAGATGTATGACCATCTCCATAGCTTCAGCGTAGGAGTGGCATTGGGCGGGAGGGGGGGGAGTAGGGGTATGAGTGAGCCTTCTCGATCTTGTTTGTTGGTTTTTATATCTTATGTTAAGGATTTGCCCCTCAATTCTAAGTTCATCGGTAATCACAGTGGCTTGTTGGATTTTAAGAGTACTTTTTTTTCTTTACTGTATACATGTGCATGACAAAAGAAAATCATGTTGAATATGCTTCCCACAAGGCCAAAACATTGACATATGTGCGTACCAGAAAATCATTCCGAATATGCTTCCCACATGGTCAAGACAATGACATATGTGTGCACCAGTGGCTGGTCTAGGATTTGGAACCAGGGTGGTCCTTCTAAAAAATGACAACAAATATGAGCTATGAACGATCTAGGTAATTACCATACCATATAGGAATACCTGCAAAAATTACCATATAGGAATACATAAATTTGGTCATAAAAACATCCAGCATAGCGTTCTTCCTATCTTCATAGCATGTTTGTTAAGAAATTTCTCCGGTGCTCTTCATTCTCCAATAATTCTGATATAAGATTTTTTCTATCAACCATAATGACATAAATGAACAGAAATAATGTGCAAAATTATGTGTGCTTGTCAGTTCATGTACTGGATAATTGAACAGAAAGCAAAGAGCTAACCCTAGATCAAAAATTGGGGAACGGGCAATTGGCTAGTTGCTTCCTCAAATCAAGTAGTGCCGGAGTGCAGCCTGGTTGTTGGCCTCTGGCACTGGCTTGCAGGGGCGCCGTCCAGTGTGCGGGGGCAGGGCACGGCAAGGTCACATGATCTCAGCATGCAGGGTTGGCTAAATGGAGCCTGGGTACGTGCGTTATTGTTGTTGGGTCAAAGATATTGGACTACTTTTCTTCTTTAGCCCATCTGTTAGAATAAATACGAGGCATACCGTCGATCATTCGAGGACCAAGCAATCACACAAGCATGACACCGAGATTTGTTAACGAGGTTCACCGATATGGCTACATCCCCGGGGCCTGACTATGGGCGCTCCTCCCCATGACACCGTTACAATACCGCACCGGGTCGCCCTGGACGCCGGCACATGCCGCCGGCTTCCCCTGCGTTCCCGTGCTATTATGTTGGCATAGGTTACATCGTGTGTCTACCCCCGCTATATAAGAGAGGCCTAGGATAGAAGTGTCCTACTAGGACACGACTCCATATCCTATGTAAACACAATACAACTACAAGTCCAACTGTAACCTACCTTGTACACAATATTCGACACAACTCCAACAAACTCCACCTTGGCGAATATTCTCCACCACCTTGAGTTCGTTCATGCGTCAAACTTCCATGTACATTGGACTTGAGCTTATACCATGAGCTCCGCTGCTACTCCAAAGACTCCATGTGACTCCACCTGAAACTTGTAGTCCCTTCTTTTCTTGACCACGGTCAACACTCGAGCAAAATTAAGTTCCTCGTTACTCTAGTTTGTGCTCCCAACTTCTAGAGTATCAACTCACATATTGGATGTCACACATAAGAGTTACCTGAACTCAACATCACCGCTCCTTTCTTGACCGTCTGTCTGAAACTTGAAGGAATTTCACCGTTGCTTGTAGTCATCCCGAGTCAAATTTGCAGTTGTCTCACCACATGTATGACCACCAGATCCCTGGCCCATCTCCATGCCCGTGCATATCGCACGCCTCGCCGCTATTACCGCGTCGAGCCTCCGCTGTCCCGGTCAAGTCTCAAGGGTCGCAAAACCACACCACTCAACCCCCACTGCAGAGTCCCACCGATCATCACCGACCGATGACGAGTTTCACGCTTTCATCAGACCATTGGGCTCCAGTCCGAATTACGTGTCACTCGCTTTTTTCCCTTTACTGAATAGGCTTCGACTCTCTGTGCACTTACGCCGTAGCCCCTCAATCCAGCTCCACCTTCAACATGACTCCGTGGTAGATGATCAGTCCACCCTCACGCCCCGTCGACATCAAGCTCCGTGTGTACATCACCTTGAATCAACCCCGCGTCATAGTCTTGTCGAAGCCACACAAGCCCTCGGGGCCTGCGCCACGTGTTTCCACGCCCAGAAGTCGGTCACCATCGGCATCACGCTCCTATGTCTTCGTCGTCGATCCCACCACCGTCTTCTGTATCAACCGACTTGCGTCGATCCGTCAGACTATCTAGTCCGACCCAGCCGAACTTGTCCGGCTACATGACACGCTCGAGGCTCCCAAATCGCCTTCCACGAATTTTCATCCATCATGTGATAATTCCTTCTTAGCTGAATTGACTTCCCGCAATGCCTTCAAGCATCTCTGTCGCGCCAAAAAACTTTCACCGATGTCTGCCATAACCCATGGTTTTCAGTTTCGTTGAACTTCTCCATCTCAAACCCAATGCCCGATGGCGTCATGATTCTTCATATAGCTGACCTTGTGAATAACGAGCTTCCCACGCAATGCCCAAGTACCGACGTACACAAACAGAACCTGATTGCTCCATGTACTATACTAGCCTTTGCTTTACGTGAACTTGTCTCCTTGGCTTCAACTTCCAATGCTAGCTAATTGCTTTGCCTAAGCCCGATGGATGCACAAGACAATGGATCTCTTCAACCCGATTTGATTCCTTTTGCCTCTGTGTCACATGAGGACTTGGTCCTCTTTTTTTCAACAAACAAACCCTCACGATGCCTTCGGCTCTGGACAAACGAACGGATAGCTCCTGATCAATTCGCTCTCAGCCTGCTCCATGCATATCTGCCTCTCGCTTCAGCCCCTTTAGCAGCCCAAGTTGGGCCGAGCTAGCCTGCTCTTCGCCTGAGCCTCAGCCATGATACGCTCATGCACCGCCTGTCTGTATGAATCGATCCGTCTCGCTGTCGCCGTTGCTTTCCGATCTCGCCGAGAAACTGCCCGATTGCTCTTTTCCAAACACGATACATGTTGTCTTCCATGAAATCTTCCGCTTGGATCAACCTCGTGGATCCACCGACACGACAACCACAGCCATATCTCCAATCGCACATATTGCATCTTGCAAGATCTCGTCGACAACTTTCACGTGTTCTCCTCTAGATCAACGATCCACAACCTCGGAACAACCTAGCTCTGATACCACTTGTTAGAATAAATCCGAGGCATACCGTCGATCATCCGAGGACCAAGCAATCACACAAGCATGACACCGAGATTTGTTAACGAGTTCACCGATATGGCTACATCCCCGGGGCCTGACTATGGGCGCTCCTCCCCATGACACCGTTACAATACCGCACCGGGTCGCCCTGGACGCCGGCACATGCCGCCGGCTTCTCCTGCGTTCCCGTGCTATTATGTTGGCATAGGTTACATCGTGTGTCTACCCCCGCTATATAAGAGAGGCCTAGGATACAAGTGTCCTGCTAGGACACGACTCCATATCCTATGTAAACACAATACAACTACAAGTCCAACTGTAACCTACCTTGTACACAATATTCGACACAACTCCAACACCATCTCTAGTGTATTCTCTATATGCTATATAGGCAGATCCGAAATTCCTGGGTGGGTCGCGGCCCGCCCTGGACACCCTGTAGCTCCGCCCCTGGTGTGCACTAGAACATCATCGACATCATATTCAACTACTAGCTCATGGCCTGGATAAGCTTTTATTTTTACCAGGAGGCACAGGAGAACTAATTTTCCCACAGTGTAAGGAAATTTGATGGCGATGGATCGCTTCTACATTTTCCCTAATGCCACTCATTCCAAGTATGCGCTTCTTGCGATAGTAGCAAGATTGGGTATTTTGGCTCAGGCATGGAGACTCGCATGCCAGGCTAGTGTCATCGAAGAGTATGAATGAAGAATGGATAAGTTGGAAGTGAACCTTGCAATAGGTATATGGTTGTTTATAAGAGCGTGAAACTGTGAGTGAGCAGACTCCATAAGTTACCTCCAACTACAAATATCATAAATTAGTTAACATGGGTTGGTCCACGAAATAAGGCACATGGAAGTTATGTCGTAACATGCATTGTGCTCGGGCATGAATGTTCAAATCAGAACCATAATTAGCATCATGTCCAGGTTTGACTTTGCATTGTGGAACTTCACTCTCTGTTAGGCACGTCATCATCGCTAGTTAGAAGTGTATGAAACAAAGCTAGATGGGGGCATGAATTAGCAATGCAAGTGAGTTGGTAGCGAAAATAAAATAGAGATGTGTTGTTTAACATGGTGGAACGAAAACCTTACATCATACAAACCGCAAATACTAATTACTCTTGGCTAACATTGGCGGCTCCGCCGGCTCTTTAGTTACAAACTTTATAAATGATTTATTTTTTACAAATTGTCACTGTTAGTGTGGCAAACTGGCACCTAACTGTAAGGAGTCCTTGTATTGATAAGAGCAGAAGATGAAATATGGCATATATCGCACTTAGTGTTATAAGATATGTCTAACCAATAGGTATGACGGCATCCCTGGTGTATCAAGAAGTGTAGGGTTATGAAATCTCAACTTAAAAACCAGCTAGAAAAATAGCACCTATAATCCTTATGATGTGGATGTCTTCCATTGCGGCATTCGCATCCACCTCTTCGTTGTTGCTGGGGCCATCACCGGACAGTTAGAATTATGGAAATTAGTTTGTCTTGAGTTGGATATATTGGTGTTGGTGCCTTTTACTTATTGTCTCAGTGTAAACAAAGGTCAATTACATCCCTTTTGCCCACCGTGTTGGTTTCTTTCTTCATTCTTCACGAATCACCGTCGGTTCTTAGTTATAATAGAGAACGCAAACAAGAGGAAAATACACCGACGGCAATTTAGAACTTTGGGGATGCAAAGGAACACAAAGGTTCTTTTTATTTCCTAAAGTACAGGCAATGAAGAGTTGTTAAACATGTTAATATGGTCACCAGTTGGCCACAAGAAAAACCATGTGAGGTGGAAACACCGGGAAGCAGAGTTGGGCACGACGGGACAGGGATGGAGATGCCGGGTGGTGCATGCAGTTTCTGCGGAGCCGGCATGGAGAAGACCTCGCTCATCCCGAATGCAATCCAATGCAGGAGAAGACCTACTCAAGCTTGAGCTTTGTGCCTGTTGCTCCATCGCTGACCTCGTCCTCCTCATGACCATTGACCGTCGCTTCTAAGGGGAGAGGCGTCGGGTGTGCGTGTGGTGCGGCTCGGGTGCGGTCGCATGCGATGTGTGTGGGCCGCGCGGGCAGGTGTAGCCGTTTTGGCTCGCTTCGGTGCAAATAAACCAAGAGAAGAAAAAATAAAGGAAAAATAAACATATGTGAAATGCACAATCAGCATAGAAACAGGAAAAAAATTAAATGGGGTAATTTGTGGCACAAGTTTGATTAAATTGGTTAAAAAAATATAAAAACTGCTAAAGAGTTATCACAAACATGAAGCTGGCGGTAAAAAATGAAATTCACTCAAAAGAGAATGTTCTGTTTACTGAACCTTACTTGCATATGAACTATGTGAGTAGGCATGGATAAGTCAAGTCCAAGCTAGAGATGACATTAAAAGAGCAAATTCCCTACAAAAACATTAAAAGACTGAGCATGGGTTGGTCGATCAAACAAATTAACTCCATGAGGGTTAATCCATGATTCTTATTTTTACTTTTGAAAAGGCGGATAAGTCCTTCCTCTGCATCGGACAATGCACAAAACTATATATTATTCATTATTCAAAATCCAGTTGTTTAACAAATTCGACCCAGAAATAAAGACCCCAAGGCTCCATGCCTCAGAACTGTAACTCCAGCAGATAACCAGTAACCCTATGGTAAAATACTGAAACAAAACGAGAAATATACAGCTCCTAAGCAAGGCCCTCAAGAATAACTCGCCGCATGTGAACCGATGATGAAGAGTCCAACCCTAGGTTGGTCTCGAAATTTTCATCCCCAATAGAAAGCTTCAAGCCAGCACCTTTAGCAAGGAAATGCTTTTTTGTCAATTATTTATCAAGAAAGTAACAAGGGTTCTTATCAAATCCGCCACCTTTAGCAAGGAAATGCTTTTTTGTCAATTATTTATCAAGAAAACAACAAGGGTTCTTATCAAATCCACCATAAAATTAGAAGAGCATAAAGTGACGCAGGCGCGCATTAACATAGTCTGATAAGAGATCTAGTGTTTCCACCAGAGTGCGCATGGTCATCATTGAAGCCGCCTCTACCATCATCACTTGCCCGGCTACCGACACCTCGCTAGCCGGATACCGTGGGTAGAGATACCGAAAGACAAAGCCCTCTCATACCGCCTTGCCTCCAGTCACTTTCGCACCACCTTCAATCCAACAACAACAGGCAAAATAGTGCATCACCTGCCAACAGCAGACACGACTTGACGTCTCCGCATGAGACGTCGTGCATATCACTCTTTAGCGACTTCACCTGCCTGCAACAAGCATGACTCGACGCCTTTGAAGGGGATGGCGGTGTCACCTGTCGAACCGCGTCAAACTCGACTTGTTGATGGAGGGTGTATCCCATATGTCACCAGCCTCGAAAAGGTCATCACCACCTCGAGATCCAGCCTCTATGTCGTCCATACGACGGACGACACCTCCATCGAAGAATCAGGACCGCTGCCCCAAATGTCACCTCCTGCGCCACTGACATGGACGAATCCGCACCGCTGCTGCCACCCGGGTCGCTACCAGTGCACATGCAGACATGCCTCCCTGGGTGTGACTTCATGACCTCCCCCATTGCGAGTAGTCAAGCACCTCGTCCTCCCTAGCCACTAGCCGACTCAAAACATCCACAGCATCATGGGTCCTCTGACCCTATTTAATCATAGCACAACATACACGATCAAAGACATGGAAAGGCTCTGTTTACAGGGATGTCGGTGCATGATCAGTCATGCAACGCTACATCCAAGCGGTGGAGACGCACGACCACCTCCATAGCTTCGGTGTAGGCGGGGCATCACAGTGAGGGCGATGGGGATGATTATAGTGGCTAAACAGTGGTAACATGGGTAGTGGTCTGATCCTCTGATTGATCGGGAAAAATTAAGGGCAAGGGCTAGCCTTCCCAGTCCCATTTTGTTGAGTTTTACACCTTGCATTAAGTTGGCTTGTTGGATTTTAGACTATTTTTCATTTTGTAGGTGTAAATCGTGTTGGAGACCAAACTCATGTACACCCGATCAACAGTAAATTAAAAATAGTTAAAGAAAATAGCAAATTCTGGATTCTTATTTTTGCATCGAAGATGCTCAGATGTGCAAGGAGCATGCAAATTTGCGGTGTTTGGACATTTGCAGCCCAAACGGTGTGTCTTTTCAAAGTTTCTTTCACAACCAAATTGTGCTTTTTCTGTCACAACCTCCTCAAATGTTCAAATATCACAAATTGTTGCAGGCACATCACGCATTCGAGCATCTTGGGGGCCAAAAGGTCCCAATTTTTAAATATTTTTCTGCTATTTTAAATAATTTTACTGTTCATGCCCAGGTGCAGATGCATCTGGACCATATTGCTGCACTCATTATTTTAGTAGATTTTTTTGAAAAGGAGGTTGAAGCCCCCAACATCTGCATCATTGTGATGCACACAAACATTTTTGTTGATTACTAAACAGAGTATAAAACAAATCAACCACGACGAAACTATTACAAGATATGAAATAAACACTTACGACAAAGTCCACTTCTCCCATAGAAACATCTTTAAGAAAAATAAACAGCATCGCTCTAGTCGCCGCCAAAGATGACCTGGACAAGGATTTTCATCCTGGTTGCCGAGACCAACCAATGAAAATCAGTACAATAAGTTGAAGGCGCCTTCAACAAGTTGAGGCCAAATTTCGGCGTTGTTGTGCCCGACCAAGAAAGGTGAGGACAAGTGTTTATACTCCAGACATAAAGCGGCGTTCTAATCATCATTTTGACAAGTGTCTACCAGAATATCATTGACATTTCATTCTACTACTAGTTCATGGTCAGGAGAAGCTTTCATTTTTACGAAGCATCTCCAACGGGCTAATTTGCCCAGTGTGAAAGGAAGTTTGATGGTGCTAGGTCGCTTCTACAGTTTCCCTAATACCACTCATCCCAAATATGCGCTTCCTGAAATGGCAGTAAGACTGGGTATTTTGGCGAGGGCATGGAGACTCTCATGGCATGATAGTGTACAAGCTAGCTACCAAATAGTATGAACAAAGAATGGATAGGTCGGAAGTGAACCTTGCTACCAAATAGTATGACTAAGAATGAATAGGTCGGAAGTGAACCTTGCAATAGGTTTATGGTTGTATATCAAGAATATGAGACTGTGAGTGGGCAGATGTCATAAATTACCTCCAACTATAAATAAGATTGAATGAGTTAACATGGGTTGGTTCATGAAATAAATCAAATCCAAGAGCAGGTATAGCCCACAAGATGGCCCATGGAAGTTATTTCATCATGTGCATTATGCTGAGCTGGGAATCTGCAAATCAGTACCAAAAGCATGGCCTTACTTAGCATCACGCCCGGATTTGATTGGGTGTTGTGAAATTCCACTCTCTGTTAGGCACGTCGTCATCCCGAGTTGGAAGCGTACAAAACATAGCTAAATGGTAGCATGAATTTGCAATGCAACTGAGTTGGTAGCGGAAAATAAAATAGAGATATGGTGTTTAACATGGTGGAACAAAAACCTTACATTGTAAAAACAAGAAATACTAATTATTTTTTGCTAACATTGGTCGTTGTTTAATTGCAAACTTCAAAAAGGGATTTTTTGCAATTTTTTGTTGTTAGATCGCGAGATCTTATGGGATTCACCTCTAGCCTACCCCAACTTGTTTGGGACTAAAGGCTTTGTTGTTGTTGTTGTTGTTGTTGTTGTTGTTGTTTCATTGTTAGCGTGGCAAGCTGGCAACCAATTCTAAGGGGTCCCAATATTAACAGAGGAGAGATGGTATATATCGCACTTAGTGCTATCAAATGTGTCTAAGCAATAGGTATGACGACATCCCTTGTGTATCAAGCAGATTGTAGGGTCATGAAACCTCGGCTTAAAACCAGCTAGGAGTATAGCAACAATAAACCTCGGCTTAATAACTATGGCAAGTAGCTTGCCGTTAGTTCGATGTATTGGTGTTGGTGCCTTTTACTTACTGTCCTACGTGTAAACAGAGGCCAGTTGCATCTTTTTTCACCTTGATGGTCTCTTTTTTTCATTCTTCACGAGTCACCGGTTGTTCTAACTTACAGGAGGAACAACATGAACAAGAGGAAAATACACTGGCACTCTTGCGGTACTTTAGAATTATGGGGATGCAAAGGAACGCAAACGTTCTTTTTATTTTCTTGAGTGCAGGCAACAAAGAGTGGTTAAACATGTAAACATGGTCACTGATGGCCGCAAGAAAATATACATGTGTGTATTGTTGAACTAACCTCCTTCATAAAGGGGCAATGAAGATAATTTCATATGGAACGATTTTGTTATGTGGTACGTATGTGGGCTTGAAGTACAGATATGAGCTCGTGCCTCACTTATTTTTTTGTACCCCTCGAGGGTTCTGAATGAGTATGGGTACATCAGATATTCTCTTTTACTTGAGAGATGATTATCGTGTCTTCCATTCTACATGCCCTTTGTGTAGTCTTCTTATTTTAGTTTAGACACACTAGCTAACTGCATATGCGTTGCAAGAGGGGCATACATATTTTAGTGGTTCAACAGCAGTCGTGAGTCGTGACACATATGCCTTCACCCATCATCACCGCCTCCCCAATCCAATATCACCAGAAGAGACTTATAATATATTACTACATCGCAAAAAATATATAAAGTGTAATCATGTCATAAATGCTTCCTATGAATGAAGGATTAGTTTGCATATTACTGCGAGATCCTAAGAATTCGGGATAGGCACGGCTGAAAATACAGGTAAGCAAATTGAGGGAGAGAATGAGTAGGTTAAGGAAAGGGAAGTGCCGATTTGATTTAAATTACTCCAAGTTACTATGTGTACCTTATTTTTGTTTTGAGGGAATGAATAGGGCAAGGAAATGAAAGAACCAATTTGATTTAGATTATTTCAAATAGGGGAGCTTGGAGTTAAAACAAAAACAACATGTAGGGATGGAAGTGATGGAAGCGAACAGACATGTCAAGTCTTCTTTAACAGAAGAGATATGGGTAGAGCAATAGACTCCGCTCGAAGGTGATCATCAATTGCTACTCGGTGAGAGTGAATTGCAGAAAACATCGACATTGAAGGCTAGGGTTGCAGAAACCACATTTCTATAGTTTTGTGCCAAAAACCACTAATTCTAAGCCTATTTTTTTGTAAAAAAACACTAGTAGATGGTTTAGAATGTTTTAAGCATGATTATGACATGTGGGTCCCGCTAGGAAGGGTGACGTGGCAAACAAAAAGGCAATTACATCCTGATATGATTTTATTTTGCAAAATGACCCCTGAGAAAAAAAGCAATCAGGTACTGAGTTTCTTCATCTCCCACCGGTTCGATGGCAGACGCTGGCGGACACTCCCTCCGATGGTCGCCGCCGCAGTCGTTGGTCTGGCAGCCCTACGGCCTATAGGAGGAGGGCAGTGGGGGGACTCACCATAGGAGGAGTGTAGGACGCCACCGCGGCCGGTAGGAGTAGTGCATGCGAGGGCGAGCCCTCTCGGTGAGGCCCGCTCCAGTAGGTCGACACACGCGAGGACGGGCCCTCTCGGCTAGGCGGCAGCGACCAGTGAGCGTGGCGGGTGGGCGGCGGCGTCGTTAGGCTCAAGCGGGTTGAGCATGTGTAGGATCAAAAGTATGTCTAGAGGAGGGGTGATTAGACTACTTGACCAAATAAAAGCTTAGCATTTTACCAATTTTAATTCTTGGCAGATTTTAGCAATTTAGCACAAGTCAAGCAATCACAATACAATTCAAGCAAGGATGCAAAGAGTATATGAGCAGCGGAAAGTAAAGCATGCAACTTGCAAGAAAGTAAATGGGAGGAGTTTGGAGGGAGCAAACGCAATGTTCACACGGAGATTTTTGGCATGCTTCTGATAGGTGGTACTATCGTACATCCATGTTGATGGAGACTTCAACCCACGAAGGGTAACGGTTGCGCCAGTCCACGGAGGGCTCCACCCACGAAGGGTCCACGAAGAAGCAACCTTGTCTATCCCACCATGGCCATCGCCCATAAAGGACTTGCCTCACTTGGGTAGATCTTCACGAAGTAGGTGATCTCCTCTCCCTTACAAACTCCTTGGTTCAACTCCACAATCTTGACGGAGGCTCCAAAGTGACACCTAACCAATCTAGGAGACAGCACTCTCGAAAAGGTAATAGATGGTGTGTTGATGATGAACTCCTTGCTCTTGTGCTTCAAATGATAGTCTCCCCAACACTCAACTCTCTCTCATAGATTTGGCTATGGTGGAAAGATGATTTGAGTGGAAAGCAACTTGGGGAAGGCTAGAGATCAAGATTCTTGTGGTTGGAATGGAATGTCTTGGTCTCAACACATGAGTAGGTGGTTCTCTCTCAGAAAATGAATGTTAGAAGTGTAGGCATGTTCTGATGGCTCTCTCCACGAATGAAGAATGGGTGGAGGGGTATATATAGCCTCCACACAAAATCTAACCGTTACACACAGATTCCCAAACTCGGTGAGAACGAATGGTAAAACTCGGTCAGACCGATTCAGGTCAAAATATGAACATTAGGATTTTTGGTGGGACCGATACAATTAACTCGGTGGGACCGATGCGCTACGGTTAGGGCATAATGTAATCTTGGTGTGACCGGTCACATGAACTCGGAGGGACCGATTTCAGTAATAGGCACATAGAGAGTTGGTCAGGCAAACTCGGTGGGACCGATTCGCTCATTTCGGTGAGACAGAAACGTTACGAAAAGGAAACAGTGCATTTGCATTGCAAACTCGGTGGGGCTGATCGCTCATTTCGGTGAGACCGAAACGTTATGACAGGAAACAGAGAATTTGCAATCCCATCTCGGTGAGACCGAGATCCCTATCCGTGTAACTGAAGTGGTTAGGGTTTGTGGCAGTGGCTATGTCAAATCAACTCGGTGGAGCCGAATATATCAAATCGGTGGGGCCGAGTTTGACTTTTAGGTTTAGGACATATGTGGATATGAGATAGTGGTTGAGGGTTTTGGAGCATATCACTAAGCATTTTGAGCAAGTAACCCATTAAGCAACACCTCATCCCGTTTTAATAGTATTAGCTTTCCTATGGACTCAATGTGATCTTGGATCACTAAAAAGAAAAAGGTAGAGTCTTGAGCTTGTTGCCAATATGTGTCCTTAGCATTTTGAGGGGTCCACATCTCTAGTCCATGCCATGCCAATCATTGAACTTTCTGAAATGACAATCTTGAAAGAGCATTAGTTCAATGGGCTATATGTTGTTAAGAATTACCAAAACCACCCAGGGATTAGTGGCACTTTTAATCTCCCCCTTTTTGGTAATTGATGACAACATATAGATCAAAGCTTCGATAAATTATGATAAGAATGAAATACATCGTCGCTTTGAGAAGTATGTGATAAGCAAGAGCTCCCGCTAAATTTGTGCATTATTTAAAAATTTGCTTTTGAATGCAAATGCACAACCAATTAGGATCATGGGTTACTCTTCCATGTCACATACATCTTGGTGGAGCGCTCAAAATGATAGAAATAAGAACAAGCACTCATCACCAAGGCAAAGGTGAATGATCATACATAAAGGATAGATAATATCATCAACCAAGCACAAGCATTAAGCAGGATACGATCAAACACATGACCATACAAAGTATCTCACACACATAGACATAAAGTATCAACCAAGCAAAGCAAAGCAAATAAGTAGCAAAAGAAGAAAAGCTCTCTCTCTCTCTCTCCTCTGAAGCCTATGATCTATACACTTTCTCCCCCTTTGGAAACAAGTTACCAAAAAGCTTGAAAATGCATAGTGCTATGCGGCTCTCTAGGCTTAATCTTCGGGAGGAGGTGTTGAGTGGATTCCAAGGATGAAAGCATATGTAGAAGTTGATGGAACTGGTGGAGTTGCCACTGGAGGGGCAACTGGAGCTGTGGCTGCAGGTGCTGATGCTGTAGCTCTAGTGTCAGGCACTAGCACTGCTGCAGACCTCTGTGCCCTAGGCACTCTGTGAAACACTTCAGTAGTTGCTTCCCCTTCCTCTCTTCTACTTCTTCCTGGAGCTCCTCAACTGTTGTTTGAATCTCTGTCACCTTCAAGTCAAGATTATAGAATTTTGTCTCAATGATCCTCTCCAAGCTCTCCTGGTTCTGAGTCAGGGTGGCCAATCCTTTCTCAATTCTCAAGGTTGCTTGAATAAGATATCCAAGTTGGTCTTGCTTTGACTTGAGGAACACTTGTGAAGCTTCTTCAGCACTTGGCATATTTGCTGCCTTCTCAGCTTTAGCTTTTTGTCTCTTCTCTTAAGCCTCTAGAGATGTTGGATCTTCAGCAGTCATGACAACAGTGTTGTCCTCAAAATCAAGCTTCAAGGGCAAATGCTCTTTGTCCAACAAATATACTCCTTTGGGCATCTTGGAGTTAATCAGCATCTATATGTGTGGAGCATACCCACATGACCTCTTTTGGTCAGCAGTTGTTCTCTGATTGTCTCAACAATCAAACTCATGACTTTGAATCTCTGGGGCAAATCAAAGAGCTGAAGCATATTAATGGAATGGCCTCTGATCACATGTGATCTCCTGATTTTGGTAACAAGGTGTGCCTCAAAATAGTGTTCATTGTAGGACCTTGACTTGGAGCTTCTTTCCTTGCTTCTACTCTTGTAGAATTTGTTGAAGTTCTTCACCATTAAGCTCAATTCTTCATTGAAGGCTTGTTTCTCACTTGATGATGTAGGAGCATCACATGAGGCTTTGTAAGCACCACTAGAGTTGTTGCGAAGCTCTTCTTTATCCTTGACTGACATCTCATGAGCAACAATTCTTCCAATGACTTGGGTTGCCTTGAGATCTTTGTAGTTTGGCATCATTTGGATCAAAGTGCACGCGGTATCATATTTTCCATCCAAGGCTCTCAAGATCTTTTTGATGATGAATTTGTTGGTCATCTCTTCACTTCCTAAGCCGGCAATCTCATTTGTGATGAGGCAAGACTAGAGTACATTTCAGCGACACCTTCACCATCCTTCATTTTGAACTTGTCAAGTTGACTTTGAAGCACATCCAACTTGGATTCCTTGACGGAGTCGGTACCTTCGTGCATATCAATCAAAGTATCCCAAATTTCCTTTGCATTCTCAAGACGGCTAATTTTGTTGAATTCTTGGGGCACAAACCGTTGAAGAGGATATCGTAAGCTTGAGCATTGTATTGCAACATCTTCAATTCTTCTGCGGTAGATTCACGATTCGGTTCTCTCCCATCGAAGAATTCACCTTGCAAACCAATACACACAATGGCCCAAACGGCGGGGTTATGTCCAAGAATATGCATTTTCATCTTATGTTTCCAACTAGCAAAATTAGTACCATCAAAGTAAGGACCTCTACGGTGGTAATTTCCCTTGCTAGACGCCATACTCTCCTAGGTTGTGAAACCAAGGCTATGATCACCAAAGCTATGGAAATCAAGGCAAATGGAGACCAAAGCTCTGATACCACTTGTAGGATCGAAAGTATGTCTAGAGGGGGGTGATTAGACTAATTGACCCAATAAAAGCTTAGCCTTTTCCCAATTTTAATTCTTGGCAGATTTTAGCAATTTAGCACAAGTCAAGCAATCACAATACAATTCAAGCAAGGATGCAAAGAGTATATGAGCAGCGGAAAGTAAAGCATGCAACTTGCAAGAAAGTAAACGGGAGGAGTTTGGAGGGAGCAAACGCAATGTTGACACGGAGATTTTTGGTGTGCTTCCGATAGGTGGTACTATCATACATCCACATTGATGGAGACTTCAACCCATGAAGGGTAACGGTTGCGCGAGTCCACTGAGGGCTCCACCCACGAAGGGTCCATGAAGAAGAAAACTTGTCTATCCCACCATGGCCATCACCCACAAAGGACTTGCCTCACTTGGGTAGATCTTCACGAAGTAGGCGATCCCCTTGCCCTTACAAACTCCTTGGTTCAACTCCACAATCTTGACAGAGGCTCCCAAGTGACGCCTAACCAATCTAGGAGACACCACTCTCCAAAAGGTAATAGATGGTGTGTTGATGATGAACTCCTTGCTCGTGTACTTCAAATGATAGTCTCCCCAACACTCAACTCTCTCTCACAGATTTGGCTATGGTGGAAATATGATTTGAGTGGAAAGCAACTCGGGGAAGGCTGGATATCAAGATTCTTGTGGTTGGAATGGAATGTCTTGGTCTCAACACATGAGTAGGTGGTTCTCTCTCAGAAAATGAATGCTGGAAGTGTAGGCACATTCTGGTGGCTCTCTCCATGAATGAAGAATGGGTGGAGGGGTATATATAGCCTCCACACAAAATCTAACCATTACACACAGATTCCCAAACTCGGTGAGACCGAATGGTAAAACTTGGTCACACCGATTCAGGTCAAAATATGAACGTTAGGATTTTCGGTGGGACCGATGCGCTAGGGTTAGGGCATAACGTAATCTCGGTGTGACCGATCACATGAACTCGATGGGACCGATTTCAGTAATAGGCACATAGAGAGTTGGTCAGGCAAACTTGATGGGACTGATTCGCTCATTTCGGTGAGACCGAAACATCACGAAAAGGAAACAGTGAATTTGCACTGCAAACTCGGTGGGACCGATCGCCCATTTCGGTGAGACCGAAACGTTACGAAGGGAAACAGAGAATTTGCAATCCCATCTCAGTGAGACCGAGATCCCTATCGGTGTAACCGAACTGATTAGGGTTTGTGGCAGTGGCTATATCAAATCAACTCGGTGGAGCAGGATATATCAAATCGGTGGGGCTGAGTTTGAATTTTAGGTTTAGGACATACGTGGATATGAGATGGTGGTTGAGGGTTTTGGAGCATATCACTAAGCATTTTGAGTAACCCATTAAGCAACACCTCGTCCCCTTTTAATAGTATTGGCTTTCCTATGGACTCAATGTGATCTTGGATCACTAAAAAGAAAAAGGTAGAGTCTTGAGCTTGTCGCCAATATGTGTCCTTAGCATTCTAAGGGGTCCACATCTCTAGTCCATGCCATGCCAATCATTGAACTTTCTGAAATGATCATCTTAAAAGAGCATTAGTTCAATGAGCTATATGTTGTTAAGAATTACCAAAGGCATCCAGGGATTAGCTGCACTTTCAGCATGGCGCGGGCGTGGGGGCTTCTGCTGTTGCTCGTGGCCTAGCCAGCGCAGAGGAGGCGCGAGTGTTGGTGGGGTAGTCGTCGGGGATGGCCTGGCCGGCCGAGGTGCGGGGCGTGGCCGCGACGACGACTTGACCTCGACCCCCGCTCGTCGGCGGCACTACTCGAGCAGGTCCAAGGCGAGGCGCACACGAGTAGAGGAGCTCCTGCAGGGCTGCAGTCCCAGGGCACGGGCGCGAGCAAGCGGCAGCGCCGCCAGAGGGAGGCTGGGGCAGCCCGCTGCCCAGTCTTGTCGGCGCGGAAGAAAGTGGTGGCGCTGGTTCAGGTGGTTGCGACTCGCGGCCTTGTCCTCTTTTTTCCCCTTTTTTCTTTTGAAAAGATGACCTTATCTTCTTTATTTTTTACAATTTAGTCTACACTAGTTTGTCTATTTGCGATCCGTTATTTCATACCACGTCGCCCTGTCCAGCGGGTCCCACTTGTCATAAACGAGCTTAAATCGAGCAAATCGGACGACTAGTGTTTTTTGCAAAAACAAATAGCCTCATAATTAGTGGTTTTTAGCACAAAATCATAGAAGTGTGGTTTCTACAACTCTTGCCTTCAATGTCATTGTTTTCTGCAATTCACTCACTGGGTGGAGCACGAACTTATATCATGCTCTACACTGTAACAGCTGAGATTAAGTGCTTTTCAGCTCAGTGTGAGCTCATTCATTCAGATTTTAGAGTTCCTAGTATATTTAGAGCGTGTTCGGATCCCCTCCACTCCTCCAATTCCTTGACTCTGCTCCGCGCTCCTGCTTTACTAGCTCTACACGCTAAATCTTGATTAGACAATACATTCGGCAACTAGGTTCACTCCACTCTGCTCTATACACTCACAGTGCTAAATCTTGATTAGACAATACGTTCGGCAACCTGCCACCCAATCCACACGTGCACCGCACCCCGCCGCCCATCCACCTACCCCACAGAAAACATGGCTGGATTCCACAGCCGCCGCCACTCCCCGCCGCCCAACCGCAGCGCGTGGCCGGCAGATCTACACAGTAGCGCCTCCGCCTCCTCCTCCTACGCCTGCAGCGCCTCCTCATCCCGTGCAGGTGGTCCCTCCTCCCGCACCATCCCCAACATCTCACCGCCCCGGTCGCGAGTGCCGAGGTACCATAGTGCGGAAACACCAATGGGGGATGTGGGTGGCGGAAATCTACGACCGCGACACCGGGTTTCTCACTTGGTGCGCTAAGCGGTCCACAAAATGCAATGCATGTGCATATTTCTCATATATGATTTCCCGCATAACCAATTTTGGGAGGAAGTAAAAGTTCACAGAATCCAAATTTGTCACAAGTTCAAATGTCTGAGCGCAAGAAAGTTATCAATTCTTCACTGGCCCAAATGGTGAGCTATAACGTAAGCAACATTACCACATGTTCAAAATTTAACAGGTTCTCACAAAACCACAAACTGAGGGCGCACACGATCAAATTTACGGCAGTTTTACATATCTCACGTAGAATTATTTTCACAATTCTCACAGTTTGGCACTAAGTGGCAAGGAACAAAAGAATGAGTTTGCACATGAGAATGGGAATCGGCTGGATTGCCGAAAATATGGATGTTTAGTTGTGGTGTCATCGTAATCCTGTAATCCACATAATCATCATCAATTGACCCAGACCTGCTTGAGGTTTGCTGGAACCTGACAATGTAGTCCCATCCTCAACAGGCTGAAGGATAGATATAAGGGAAAAAGTAGAAATTAAAAAGCTGACAAGAATGAAATGAATCTGAAGCATGGAAGGTAAACAAGCAGACCATCAAAGCAAATTGTGTCGTGACATTTTGCCAGTCACACAACAAAAAAGTACAGTAGGATAATGAAGTACGAGAAAACTAAGTTCTATTAAGAACTGAACAATGCCAGGTTCGTTCCGAATAAAGACAACAAATTCAAAACTTCGCTGACACCCATTAGACTGCAAGAGGCCAAAAGCTCTCTAGCCAACCACCTAGCCAACATCTAGTACAAAATAATTATCCATAACCTGGCTCTTATACCAACTTGTCACACCCAATATGCGACACTATTCGAGAGGAAATCGAAGGTCCCACCGAAGATAGAAGCGCATATTGAAGACGCTTTGCAAGGTGGATATCATTACATCATACCATTACATAATTAATGAGATACATACAAGGCATACCAATGACACACCAATACATCAAACATTATTCAAAAGAGCAACATCCGTCTAAGGATGAAACTCAAACGACATCCTCCCTGCTAGCCAGGCTGTCGACCAGGAACATATCCCCTGATCGAAGAAGAAGAAGCAGAAGAAGAACTCCAAACAAGCAAACATAGCTCTCACGTCATGTCATCGCATTACCTGTACCTGCAACTGTTGGTGTAGTAATCTGTGAGCCACGAGGACTCAGAAATCTCATTACCATGGGTATCAAGACCAATAAAGCTTAATGGGTATGGAATGGATAAGTGGTAAGGTTACAGCAAGCGATTAAGCATTGTATGGTGGCCAACTTACGAGTACAAGAATAAGATGAGAAACTACGCAAACGGTCGCAAAACAGTAATGATCAAGAAGTGATCCTGAACTATTTACGTTCAAACATAACCCCGCCGTGTTCTCTTCTCAAACTGAAAAGAGACGTTCACGGTCACGCACACGGTTGATGTATTTTAATTCGGATCTGGTGTCAAGTTCTCTACAACCGGATATTAAAAACTCACATCTGCCACATAACCGCGGGCACGGCTTTCGGAAGTTTAAACCCTGCAGGGGTGTCCCAACTTAGCCCATGACAAGCTCTCACGATCAACGGAGAAAAGTCATCCTCCCGGAACAACCCGATTAAGCTCGAAATCTCGATTTACAAGACATTTCGACAATGGTAAAACAAGTCCAGCAAGACTTCCCGATGTGCCGACACCCTGATAGTAGCCGCGCGTATCTCGTCTCGAGCCACGATGGATGAGCTATGGTTACAGCATCCAAATACCCCAAGTTGCCAAGGGGCGGTGCCGCAAGCTGCTCTAGTTTGGGACCAACACCATCAGCACTGCCCCATGTATTATGTTAAATTACTCCTCGGATAGCGCTAACTCCCTATGCATCAAATTTAATATCATGTTTATTATGTTGAGAAAATGGTAAAATCAATGTTGAGCCTTGTTGGAAGAGTTTTATTCAAAGCAAACTGTCAAGGGGGGGCCCATAAACCCCGACCGTGTTAGGAACACAAAATCAAGGAACATACAACCGGTATGACAAAAACTAGGGCGGCAAGAGTGAAACAAAACACCAGGCAAAAGGCCGAGCCTTCCACCTTTACCAAGTATATATGTGCATTAATTAAATAAAAGATATTGTGATATCCCATGATATCCATGTCCCAACATGGAACAACCTGCAACTGCACCTGCAACTAGCAACACTATAAAAAGGGCGGAGCAAAGTGGTAACATAGCCAAACAACGGTTTGCTAAAAGGTGGAAAAGGTTAGAGCCTAACATGAAAATTTGGGAGGCTTGATAAACAAGTGATAGGCAGCACGACATAGCGATAGCATCGAGACAACTAGCAAAGCAAAGATAGTAGTGGTATCCAAAGAACGGTCATCTTGCCTCAAATCCCGCTAGGAAGAAGACCGAGTCCATGAAGAAGATGAACGGGTGTAGTCGAATGAATCCTCACAATCGCAAACGTTACCGGCAACTATCAAGAAGAGGAACAACCGGAAAGAAGCAAACAACATAGTAAACAATCATCACATAAACATGACATGATGCATAATCAAGTATGATGCATGTCCGGTTTAATGATTCATGGCATGGCAAAGTGCAACAAATAATACTACAAATTAAGTGGAGCTCAATATGCAACGAGTTGCATATTGACGAAACACCACATCCAAATATTTAGTTAACTCTCGTTTATGTACTCAACAATATTAAAGGTTGGTTAACATGGCAAGAAGTGAAGCATAATTAAACTACCTATCTAGGCAAGTTTAAATGAGGCTGAAAACAACAAACAACAATTCCGACAAATGTCCACATGGCATTTAGCAATTTAATGCAAACAATAATTTTAAACATTTTAAATGTTGTTATCATGCAATTTTATGAAAATGTTAACATGAGCATGTTACGAAGCATTTGGTCATCATGGCGAAATGAAAGGGGTGCTACGGCAACGATAACGGAAATGGTGCCACGGCAACATTCCGATGATCCAACAACTCATCGAGATGTCGATGCAAAAGAAAGTATGGATGTACAGAACATGCAAAAGATGGTGAGGTGATCCCGACAACCGGGTTCCCACGAGTCGACGGCATGAAAAACGAGAAGGAACTTGCAATGACGCATCGCCGTGTGTAGTCGTACTCGGTGTTACATATAGTCGAACTTGAGGTGGTCTTGGCGTCGGACAGAATCATGGCGAGGTTCAGCTGCTACCCCACGTCCATGAAAACGAAGCTCGGGCAAGGAGTCGAAGCAACAAGCAGGGAAGGCGGGAGCAGAGGAGCGGCCGAGCCAGCGGCTCGAAGCTCCGGGACGAGCTGGCTCGGCCGCTCCGGGACGACGCAGTGATGGGGAACCCGTTCCGGATGGGCGGAGTTTTGGCGGCACAGGTAGGTAGAGAAGGGCTTGATCTGGGTGAGCCAAAATTGGTGAAAGAAGTTGTTGGCGTGGGGATTTGATCCCTGGTTGCCTGGGTACAGGTCTGTGGTAATATAATTAGATTGTTCCAGGGCTCTCACAGTATTTAGTACAAAGTTATAAACCAACAAAAAATCAAGTGTTTTTTACAGCAGCGTGAAAAAGCAGGAGGCTCGCTGCACAGGATTTAGGAAGAAAACCTTATGGTTGAGATTCAAACGTGGTTACTCGAACATGCAGCCAGGTTCTGCAAACGAGTGCATGCCCAATCACACATTCCCTCTTTTTTCCTACATACAGACAAGCAATTCTAATCGTAGAGGAGATTCAAGGGAGAGAGGGACCGCCACCGCCTCCCTCAAACCTTACTGCCATCGAAGCTGTTCAGAGGAAACTTTGCTGATGGAAAGGCTGTGGTAGGGTTCATCAAAGGCGACACTACGTGAGAGGGGATGCCAGAAACAGATTTATGTTTTGGTAGCTGTAAGAAACAGCTGGCTCCACTCCGTGGAGTTAAAACGTTCGGAGCCGCTACCAAGGGTGACAGAAGAAAACCACAGCTAGACCATTCGGTGCCAGAACCCAAAATACCAACAGATGCAAACCAAAGTTTTGTAAAGCAACAAAATCTGAACAGGTAGACAGAAATAGGCAACCATTTGGCAAAAGCAGCAGAAACAAGATAACAAGTTGCAATCTAATAACTTGCATTTCACAACAAATCAGTCTCAGGGCACAGGAGTTTAGCCGAAGCAGGAATAGAAATACAGTAATTAAACGACAGACAGGATCATTGCTTGCCCGGGATATGAGTCTGCAGCAACAAAAGCAATGACCATGAACAAAAACCTTCTGCTAGATAGAAGCCTATTTCTTCTTGATGGCAGCCTTGGTAACCTTGGCGCCGGTGGGGTCCTTCTTCTCCACGCCCTTGATGACACCAACAGCAACCGTTTGTCTCATGTCACGCACAGCAAAGCGGCCAAGAGGAGGGTAGGTGGCGAAGGTCTCCACAACCATGGGCTTGGTGGGAATCATCTTCACGATACCAGCGTCACCGTTCTTCAGGAACTTGGGCAGCGCCTCCAGCTCCTTACCAGATCGCCTGTCGATCTTGGTCACCAGCTCAGCAAACTTCACAGCAATGTGGGAGGTGTGGCAGTCCAGCACTGGGGCGTAGCCGTTGCCAATCTGACCAGGGTGGTTCATGATGATGACCTGGGAGGTGAAGTTGGCTGCCTCCTTGGCAGGGTCATCCTTGGAGTTGGATGCAACAAACCCACGCTTCAGATCCTTAACAGCAACGTTCTTCACGTTGAAGCCAACATTGTCACCAGGAAGCGCCTCCAGGAGGGACTCATGGTGCATCTCAACGGACTTGACCTCAGTTGTCAGACCAGTGGGACCAAAGGTAACAACCATACCAGGCTTGATGACACCAGTCTCAACACGGCCAACAGGCACAGTTCCAATGCCACCAATCTTGTAAACGTCCTGAAGGGGAAGACGCAGGGGCTTGTCTGAGGGCCTCTTGGGCTCGTTGATCTGGTCAAGAGCCTCAAGAAGGGTAGGGCCCTTGTACCAGTCAAGGTTGGTGGACCTCTCAATCATGTTGTCACCCTCAAACCCCGAGATGGGAACAAAGGGAACCTTGTCAGGGTTGTAGCCGACCTTCTTCAGGTACGAAGAGACTTCCTTGACAATTTCCTCATAACGGGCCTTTGAGTACTTGGGAGTGGTGGCGTCCATCTGTAAAAGATAACCAGAGCAATCCCATCAGATAAACAAAATTATTGAAGCACTAGTATATATAAACAAATATGATAAAAAGCAAAAAATTATAGCACTCATGTGATGGAAGTTGCAGTAATGAGATAATGAGCCAAACAAACAGTTTATAACTTACAAATTAAGATACAATTAGAACTAGTCAAGTTGTGATACTAAATCACCCAGATTTGGCAACATGACAAAATTAATCAATTACAATGCAATTCAGCAGTACTTAAGCTGGGAATTAACCAAGTAACTCTGAGCATTCAGATCGAGCATGTAAAACAACACTACATATCTAAATTAGATAAAAGAAGGCAATCAACATGTAGTTAATCAATTACAATGCAACTCAGCAGGACTATTGAAGCTGGGCATTTACTAGGTAACTCTGAGAATTCACATCAAGCATGTAGAACAATATTACATATGTAAATTAGATAAAACAAGGCAATCAACATATATATTACAGATTAACCAGTCAGTGTTGCACGAAAATCAGAATTAGACAAACATCAAATCAGTTTACAGAATGTTTAGGCATTGGAAGTTGAATGGCAAGTATACCTTGTTACAGCAGCAGATCATCTGCTTCACTCCAAGAGTGAAAGCAAGGAGGGCATGCTCACGGGTCTGGCCATCCTTGGAGATACCAGCCTCAAAACCACCAGTGGTGGAGTCGATGATGAGCACAGCACAGTCAGCCTGAGAGGTACCAGTAATCATGTTCTTGATGAAGTCACGGTGACCAGGGGCATCAATGACGGTGCAGTAGTACTTGGTGGTCTCGAACTTCCACAGGGCAATATCAATGGTGATACCCCTCTCACGCTCGGCCTTCAGCTTGTCAAGCACCCAGGCGTACTTGAAAGACCTCTTGTTCATCTCAGCGGCTTCCTTCTCGAACCTCTCGATCACACGCTTGTCAATACCTCCAAGCTTGTAGATCAGATGGCCAGTGGTGGTCGACTTGCCAGAGTCGACATGGCCAATGACCACGATGTTGATGTGAGTCTTCTCCTTACCCATGGCTGAAGCTAGCAAACAGAAACATCAAGGTAAGCATGTGTTAGAAACAACAGATCCAAGTGAAGAAGTGTCAACAAAGTAATATCATGTCTATTTGTGAGGTTATCATATGAAACGACCATACAGGCAAGTAGAAGATGCGTTTAACGAGATGGAATTGCACTTGAAGCAATCAGACTGCAGGTACTTGCTAGATCTACGAATTACTGCGGTAATAGCGTAACAAAATTCACCATACAAGTACATGATGAAGTTCATGCTGTGAACTCTCATAGAGAACTCACAGATCCTACAGAACCAGAAGTACTACACGAATCCATCCAACAATACATGCAACAAAGCACGGACATGATTCAGGAACATCTCGCGAGACCAAATCGGTAAAGAAACAGTAAAAACCTACAGATCAAGGCCACGGCATGAGCCTACAGGTAGTCATCAGAATTAAAGACGAAAAAGGACATGCATCCGCGCATAGATGAACCTGCGGCTAGATCTACTCGCAGATTTACCGCTACTAAGGAGAGGCACCCGCGCGAAGCCGAACCAAGGACTCGGCTTCGAGAAAATCCGTCAAACCACGGACGAAATCGACGCGCATCACCGCAAAAAGAACCTAAAACTCGATCTACCGGCACGCTACAGCTGCTACACGGAGACATGGCCCGAGATCTGAAGCCATTCGAGACCACGGACAACGAATCGAAGCAGAGAAGGGGGGCGGATCGGGATGCTCACCTCCGAGGAAGGAGAAGGAACCGAGAGGAGGCGGCGGCGGGGATGGGGGGACTGAGAGGAGGGGCTCGGACGAGAGGAATGGCCCTATATATGGACAGCGATGGGCGCTAGGGTTTCTTCTCGGCCGTCGGATCCGGGTCCGATGGATGCCGACTTTAGGGAGGCGGCTGAGGGCGGTTTGCCTTTTCTTTTTCTCGCTGGTAAATAACGTGTAAAAAAGATGAAGATACATGCTGCTTTAATTGGCTGAAGCTATGGTCGCTTCCCCTTCCAAGCAAGGTTCGTCATTTCTTGTGGCGCATGGCTACAAATACCTTACCGCTGCGCATGGAGGTATGCATGTTGATACTCGATGTCTTATGTGTTTTCGTTTGAATGAGGAATTCATTAAGTGTAAGAGGGTTAAGGAAGTCTGGAGGAAAGCTCAGTTGGAGCATGTCAGATTGCAAATTATAAATTGTATTGATGCTTTCGGCTGTATGGAGAAAATTTTGAACCTCAATGATGAAGAAAAAATTAAATCATGCCTGCTCCTTTGGTGTTGGTGGCGTGAAAGGAATAGTGCAAATGCGGGAAATGAAATCAAACCTTCTGATGAAATCTGTCATTCTATTGACTATCTTTGTATGCAATTTTCGAAGGTAAAGAAAGAAGGGAGAATACATGAACATCAGCAGAAGGAAAGATGGTCCAGACCTCCACCGGAAATCTTGAAAATCAACACTGATGGTGCCTTCCTGAAGGAATCAAATTCTGGAGGTTGGGGCTTTGTTATCAAGAACAATTCTGGTACGGTAATAGCAGCTGGGGCAGGGAATTTGGAGCAAGTCTCGGATGCCCTTCATTCGGAGGCGTTGGCAATGTTGCATGCTGTTAACACAACCATCCAGATGGGTTGCCATCGAGTGATTGTCGAAACTAACTCTGTGCAACTGAAGATAGCGGTGAGCAATGAAGACTATGATCTTTCTGCATTAGGAGCTATCTTCAAAGATATTAAGTTTCAACTGAGAGTGGGTTTCAATGATGTAACTATTGTATCTTGTCCTCGGACTTGTAATTTAGTTGCGCATTGTTTAGCTGCGTATGGTACTAAATTAGAAGCTGGAAAATGCAAGATTTGGCTCGGCTAGTACCCAGAACTTGTAAAGGATGCTGTTGCTAGCGACTTGTCCAGCCCTTGTACTTAACGGAATGCATCGTGTTCCTTTCAAAAAAAATAATGTGTAATGCACGTTTTCTCAAAATGTATCAAAAGTTGTGGTCGGACAAATGATTTGTGGAAATATTGCACCGGATAAAAGAGTACATAGGGACAGGTTGTGTGATCATCCTTTGTAATCCCTCTTTTTGTTACGGGTCCATGTATTTTCAAACATAATTGATACTCTCTGCGTAAACTAATGTAAGATGATTCATACAAATATTCAATTCATCTCCGAGCTCATCTACACCCTGTAAACAGTAAATTCAAATAAAATGCTAGAAAAATTCAAAAAAATGGTGAAAAATGTTGAGTGCATGATAACCAAGCCAAATTTCAGCTCATTCAGACATCTGAGTAGTTCTCAGGAAAAAAATTAGCTCCAAACAGTGCAAAATAGTAAACTTTTTTACAAACCTCGAATTTGTCTTTTTTTGCTGAGAGCTCATCAGATGTTCAAATACGTTGAATTTTTATAGGGACATCACAAACTCACGCATCTTTCATCACAAAAAAATGGAATTTTTTTAATTTTTGTATTTTTAAAGATGTTTACATCTCTAAGTATTTTCCTCCCATTAAGATCATCTCTCTTAGAAACGATATTATGAATTTTAAGCAACTTGATCATGAGCATATTGCACAATCTTGAGAGAGGATGAAATTGATGATACGTAATTTCCCTACACCTAGTTTGAATTTGTTTATGATTATACAAAAAATTATGCCGGAATGAATTTTGCTTCTACAAATCTTTTAGATTCGGTCGCAGGAGGCACTTTTATTAAATTACTTTAGGAGAGGCTACTAAGCTCCTAGATAATATCACGGTTAATTATTCTCAATGGCACGCCGAAAGATCCATTGGTAAAAAGGTTAATGCGATTGAAGAGATTAATGTTTCGAGTGGAAAGATGGATGAACTTATGAAATTATTTGCTAATAAGAATGTTTCTTCTGATCCTAATGATATGCCTTTGTCCACTTTGACTGAGAATAATAATGAATCTATGGATGTGAATTTTGTTGGTAAGAATTTTGGTAACAACGCGTATAGAGACAATTTTAATCCTAGGTCGTTCCCTAGTAATTCCTATAATAATTATGGTAATTCCTACAACAATTCTTATGGAAATTTTAATAAGACGCCCTCTGATTTTGAGAATAGTGTTAAAGAATTTATGAGTTTGCAAAAGAATTTTAATGCTTTGATTGAAGAAAAAATTCTCAAGATTGGTGATTTGGCTAGGAACGTGGATAGAATTTCTCTTAATGTTGATTCTTTGAAACTTAGATCTATCCCACCTTAGCATGATATTAATGAGTCTCTCAAGGCCATGAGAATTTCCACTGATGAGTGCAAAAAAAGAACCGCTAAGATGCGTGCTAAAAAGATTGGTTTGTAAAAGCGTGTTCTTCTAGTTTCCATGATAATAATTATGAAGATCTAAAAGTTATTGATGTGACTCCTATTGAATTTTTGTTTTTCTAAAATTAATCTTGATAAATATGGGACTGGAGATGAGTCAGCTTTAGTTAAAAGGCGTCCCAATGATTCAGAGTTTTTAGATCTAGATGCAAAAATTGATAAAAGTAGGATTGGAGAGGTCTGCTTTTGTCTTTGGATGTCAAATGCCCCTTGACGGGCAAGCGGGAGGCTCTCGAAAAGACTTTAATTAGCAATGAACCCACTCTTTTGGGTTTCAAGGAATTAAATTATGATAATTGTTCTTTAATAGATTGTATTTCCTTGTTGCAATCCATGTTAAATTCTCCTCATGCTTATAGTCAAAACAAAGCTTTTACTAAACATATCGTTGATGCTATGATGCAATCTTTTGAAGAAAAGCTTGAATTAGAAGTTTCTATCCCTAGAAAACTTTATGATGAGTGGGAACCTACTATTAAGATTAAGATTAAAGATTATGAATGCCATGCTTTGTGTGATTTGGGTGCTAGTGTTTCCACAATTCCAAAAATTTGTGTGATGTATTAGGTTTCCGTGAATTTGATGATTGTTCTTCAAATTTGCATCTTGCGTCCACTATTAAGAAACCTATGGGAAGGATTAATGATGTTCTTATTGTTGCAAATAAGAATTATGTGCCCGTAGATTTCATTGTTCTTGATATAGATTGCAATCCTACATGTCCTATTATTCTTGGTAGACCTTTCTTTAGAACGATTGGTGCAATTATTGATATGAAAGAAGGAAACATTAGATTCCTTTCCGTTAAGGAAAGGCATGGAACACTTTCCTAGGAAGAAAATTCAATTGCCATATGAATCTATCATGAGAGCCACTTATGGATTGCATACCAAAGATGTCAATACCTAGATCTATTCGTGTTTGTATGCCTAGCTAAGGGCGTTAAATAATAGCGCTTGTTGGGAGGCAACCCAATTTTATCTGTGTTCTTTGCTTTTTGTTCCTGTTTAGTAATAAATAATTTATCTAGACTCTGTTTAGATGTGGTTTTATGTTTTAGTTAGTGTTTGTGCCAAGTTAAACCTTTAGGATAACTTACGGTGACAGTTGTGTTTATCCTGCTGAAAATCACAAACTTTTGCGCACAGTAAATTAGTTTTGAAAATTCACAGAAACGTGATTTTGATCTGACTCTTTTTATATGGATTGGTACACAAATTTATCAGGTTTCCTAATTTGGCTGGATTGTTGTAGTTACATAAGTATTCTAGAGTTACAGATTATTACAGACTGTTCTGTTTTTGACAGATTCTGTCTTCCGCGTGTTGTTTGCTTATTTTGATGAATCTATGGGTATTATCGGGAGGTATGAACCATGGAAAAGTTGGAATACAGTAGATATTACACCAATATAAATAAAGAATGAGTTTGCAATAGTACCTTAAAGTGGTGATTTATTTTCTTATACTAACGGAGTTCATGAGATTTTCTGTTGAGTTTTGTGTTGTGAAGTTTTCAAGTTTTGGGTAAGGATTTGATGGAATATGGAATAAGGAGTGGCAAGAGCCTAAGCTTGGGGATGCCCAAGGCACCCCAAGGTAATATTCAAGGACAACCAAAAGCCTAAGTTTGGGGATGCCCCGGAAGACATCCCCTCTTTCGTCTTCGTCTATCGGTAACGTTACTTGAGGCTATATTTTTATTCACCACATGATATGTGTTTTGCTTGGAGCGTCTTGTGTGATTTGAGTATTTGCTTTTTAGTTTACCACAATCATACTTGTTGTACACACCTTTTGGGAGAGACACGCATGATTCGTGATTTAATAGAATATTTTATGTGCTTCACTTATATCTTTTGAGCTAGGCAATATTGCTCTAGTAATTCACTTATATCTTTTTAGAGCACGGCGGTGGCTTTATTTTATAGAAATCAATGAACTCTCATGCTTCACTTATATTATTTTGAGAGTCTTTTAGAACAACATGGTAATTTGCTTTGGTTATAAAATTAGTCCTAATATGATGGGCATCCAAGGGGGGTATAATAAAAACTTTCATAAAAAGTGCATTGGATACTATGAGAAGTTTGATTGTTTATGATTGTTTTGAGATATGAAGATGGTGATATTAGAGTCATGCTAGTGGAGTAATTGTGAATTTGAGAAATACTTGTGTTGAGGTTTGTGAGTCCCGTAGCATGCACGTATGGTGAACCGTTATGTAACGAAGTTGGAGCATGAAGTATTTTTTTATTGTCATCCTTTGTGTGGAGGTCGGGATCGTGTGATGGTTAACTCCTACCAACCCTTCCCGTAGGAGCATGCACGTAGTGCTTGGTTTCGATGACTTATAGATTTTTGCAATAAGTATGTGAGTTCTTTATGACTAATGTTGAGTCCATGGATTATACGCACTCTCACCCTTCCACCATTGCTAGCCTCTCTTGTGTCGTGCAACTTTCGCCGGTACCATACACCCATCATATACCTTCCTCAAAACAGCCACCATACCTACCTATTATGGCATTTCCATAGCCATTCCGAGATATATTGCCATGCAACTTTCCACCGTTCCATTGACATGTTTCATCATTGTCATATTTCTTTGCATGATCATGTAGTTGACATCGTATTTGTGGCAAAGCTACCTTTCATAATTCTTTCATACATGTCACTCTTGATTCATTGTGAAGGAAATATGCCCTAGAGGCAATAATAAAGTTATTATTTATTTCCTTATATCATGATAAATGTTTATTATTCATGCTATAATTGTATTAACCGGAAACATAATACATGTGTGAATACATAGACAAACATAGTGTCACTAGTATGCCTCTACTTGACTAGTTCGTTGATCAAAGATGGTTGTGTTTCCTGACCATAGACACGAGTTGTCATTTGATTAACGGGATCACATCATTAGGAGAATGATGTGATTGACTTGACCCATTCCGTTAGCTTAACACTTGATCGTTTAGTATGTTGCTATTGCTTTCTTCATGACTTATAAATGTTCCTACAACTATGAGATTATGCAACTCCCGTTTACCGGAGGAACACTTTGTGTGCTACCAAACGTCACAACGTAACTGGGTGATTATAAAGGAGCTCTACAGGTGTCTCCAAAGGTACATGTTGAGTTGGCGTATTTCGAAATTAGGTTTTGTCACTCCGATTGTCGGAGAGGTATCTCTGGGCCCCCTCAGAAATGCACATCACTATAAGCCTTGCAAGCAATGTAAATAATGATTTAGTTATGGAATGATGCATTACATAACGAGTAAAGAGACATGCTGGTAACGAGATTGAACTAGGTATTGAGATACTGATGATCGAATCTCGGGCAAGTAACATACCGATGACAAAGGGAACAACGTATGTTGTTATGTAGTTTGACCGATAAAGGTCTTCATAGAATATGTAGGAGCCAATATGAGAATCCAGGTTCTGCTATTGGTTATTGACCGGAGACGTGTCTTGGTCATGTCTACATAGTTCTCGAACCCGTAGGGTCCGCACGCTTAAAGTTAGATGTCCGTTATATTATGAGTTCATGTGTTTTGATGTACCGAAGATAGTTTGGAGTCCCGGATATGATCACGGACATGACGAGGAGTCTCTAAATGGTCGAGACATGAAGATTGATATATTGGATGACTATATTCGGACACCAGAATGGTTCCGAGGGTTATCGGATATATACCGAAGTACCGGGGGTTTACCGGAACCCCCCCCCCCCGGGGGGGGGGGGGGTTAATGGGCCTCATGGGCCCAAAGTGGAGAAGAGGAGGGGCGGCCAGGGCAGGCCGCGCGCCCTCTCACGCTCTAGTCCGAATAGGACAAGGAGGGGGGGCGGCGCCCCCTTTCCTTCCTCCCATCTCTCCCTTCCTCCCCCTCTCCTACTTGGACAAGGAAAGGAGGGAGTCCTACTCCCGGTGGGAGTAGGACTCCTCCTGGCGCGCCCCCTCCCCCTTGCTCCTTTATATACGGGGGCAGGGGGCACCTCTAGACACAACAACAATTGATCCTTGAGATCTATTAGCCGTGTGCGGTGCCCCCCTCCACCATATTCCACCTCGATAATATCGTAGCGGTGCTTAGGCGAAGCCCTGCATCGGTAGAGCATCATCATCGTCACCACGCCTTCATGCTGACGGAACTCTCCTTCGACACTCGGCTGGATCGGAGTTCGAGGGACGTCATCGAGCTGAACGTGTGCAAGAACTCGGAGGTGCCGTGTTTTCGGTGCTTGATCGGTCGGGCCGTGAAGATGTACGACTACATCAACCGCGTTGTGCTAACACTTCTGCTTTCAGTCTACGAGGGTACGTGGGCAACACTCTCCCCTCTCGTTGTTATGCATCACCATGATCTTGCATGTGCGTAGGAATTTTTTTGAAATTACTACGTTCCCCAACAATGGCATCCGAGCCTGGTTTTATGCGTAGATGTTATATGCACGAGTAGAACACAAGTGAGTTGTGGGCGATACAAGTCATACTGCTTACCAGCATGTCATACTTTGGTTCGACGATATTGTTGGATGAAGCGGCCTGGACCGACATTGCATGTACGCTTACGCGAGACTGGTTCTACCGACGTGCTTTGCACATAGGTGGCTGGCGGGTGTCAGTTTCTCCAACTTTAGTTGAATCGAGTGTGGCTACGCCCGGTCCTTGAGAAGGTTAAAACATCACTAACTTGACGAACTATCGTTGTGGTTTTGATGTGTAGGTAAGAACGGTTCTTGCTCAGCCCGTAGCAGCCACGTAAAACTTGCAACAACAAAGTAGAGAACGTCTAACTTGTTTTTGCAGGGCATGTTGTGATGTGATATGGTCAAGACGTGATGCTATATTTTATTGTATGAGATGGTCATGTTTTGTAACCGAGTTATCGGCAACTGGCAGGAGCCACATGGTTGTTGCTTTATTGTATGCAATGCAATCGCCCTGTAATTGCTTTACTTTATCACTAAGCGGTAGCGATAGTCGTAGAAGCAATAGGTGGCAAAACGACAACGATGCTACGATGAAGATCAAGGTGTCGCGCCGGTGACGATGGTGATCATGACGGTGCTTCAGAGATGGAGATCACAAGCATAAGATGATGATGGCCATATCATATCACTTATATTGATTGCATGTGATGTTTATCCTTTATGCATCTTATTTTTCTTTTATTGACGGTAGCATTATAAGATGATCTCTCACTAAATTTCAAGGTATAAGTGTGCTCCCTGAGTATGCACCGTTGCGAAAGTTCTTTGTGCTGAGACACCACGTGATGATCGGGTGTGATAGGCTCTACGTTCAAATACAACGGGTGCAAAACAGTTGCACATGCGGAATACTCAGGTTAAACTTGACGAGCCTAGCATATGCAGATATGGCCTCGGAACACTGAGATCGAAAGGTTGAGCGTGAATCATATAGTAGATATGATCAACATAGTGATGTTCACAATTGAAAACTACTCCATCTCACGTGATGATCGGACATGGTTTAGTTGATTTGGATCACGTGATCACTTAGATGATTAGAGGGATGTCTATCTAAGTGGGAGTTCTTAAGTAATATGATTAATTGAACTTAAATTTATCATGAACTTAGTACCTGATAGTATTTTGCTTATCTATGTTCGTTGTAGATAGATGGCTCGTGCTGTTGTTCCGTTGAATTTTAATGCGTTCCTTGAGAAAGCTAAGTTGAAAGATGATGGTAGCAATTACACTGACTGGGTCCGTAACTTGAGGATTATCCTCATTGCTGCACAGAAGAATTGCGTCCTAGAAGCACCGCTGGGTGCCAGGCCTGCTGCAGATGCCACTGACGACGTTAAGAACGTCTGGCAGAGCAAAGCTGATGACTACTCGATAGTTCAGTGTGCCATGCTTTACGGCTTAGAATCGGGACTTCAACGATGTTTTGAACATCATGGAGCATATGAGATGTTCCAGGAGTTGAAGTTAATATTTCAAGCAAATGCCCGGATTGAGAGATATGAAGTCTCCAATAAGTTCTATAGCTGCAAGATGGAAGAGAATAGTTTTGCCAGTGAATATATACTCAAAATGTCTGGGTATAATAATCACTTGATTCAACTGGGAGTTAATCTTCCTGATGATAGTGTCATTGACAGGATTCTTCAATCACTGCCACCAAGCTACAAGAGCTTCGTGATGAACTATAATATGCAAGGGATGGACAAGACTATTCTCGAGCTCTTCGCAATGCTAAAAGTTGTGGAGGTAGAAATCAAAAAGGAGCATCAAGTGTTGATGGTCAATAAGACCACCAGTTTCAAGAAAAAGGGTAAAGGGAAGAAGAAGGGGAACTTCAAGAATAACTTCAAATTAGTTGTTGCTCAAGAGAAGAAACCCAAATCTGGACCTAGGCCTGAGACTGAGTGCTTCTACTGCAAGCTGACTGGTCACTGGAAGCGGAACTGCCCCAAGTATTTGGTGGATAAGAAGGATGGCAAGATGAACAAAGGTATATGTGATATACATGTTATTGATGTGTACCTTACTAATGCTCGCAGTAGCACTTGGGTATTTGATACTAGTTCTATTGCTAATATTTGCAAGTCGAAATAGGGACTACGGATTAAGCGAAGATTGGCTAAGGACGAGGTGACGATGCGCGTGGGAAATGGTTCCAAAGTCGATGCGATCGCGGTCGGCACGCTACCTCTACATCTACCTTCGGGATTAGTTTTAGACCTAAATAATTGTTATTTGGTGCCAACGTTGAGCATGAACATTATATCTGGATCTTGTTTGATGCGAGACGGTTATTCATTTAAATCAGAGAATAATGGTTGTTCTGTTTATATGAGTAATATCTTTTATGGTCATGCACCCTTGAAGAGTGGTCTATTTTTATTGAATCTCGATAGTAGTGATACACATATTCATAATGTTGAAGTCAAAAGATGCAGAGTTGATAATGATAGTGCAACTTATTTGTGGCACTGCCGTTTGGGTCATATTGGTGTAAAGCGCATGAAGAAACTCCATACTAATGGACTTCTGGAATCACTCGATTACGAATCACTTGGTACTTGCGAACCGTGCCTCATGGGCAAGATGACTAAAACACTGTTCTCCGGAACTATGGAGCGAGCAATAGATTTGTTGGAAATCATACATACTGATGTATGTGGTCCAATGAACATTGAGGCTCGCGGCGGGTATCATTATTTTCTCACCTTCACAGATGATTTGAGCAGATATGGATATATCTACTTAATGAAACATAAGTCTGAAACATTTGAAAAGTTCAAAGAATTTTAGAGTGAAGTAGAAAATCATCGTAACAAGAAAGTAAAGTTTCTACGATCCAATCGTGGAGGAGAATATTTGAGTTACGAGTTTGGTTTGCATTTGAATTAATGTGGATAATTTCGCAACTCACGCCACCCGGAACACCACAACATAATGGTGTGTCCGAACATCGTAATCGGACTTTACTAGATATGGTGCGATCTATGATGTCTCTTACTGATTTACCGCTATCGTTTTGGGGTTATGCTTTAGAGACAGCCGCATTCATGTTAAATAGGGCACCATCAAAATCCGTTGAGACGACGCCTTATGAATAATGGTTTGGCAAGAAACCAAAGTTGTCGTTTCTTAAAGTTTGGGGGTGCGATGCTTATGTGAAGAAACTTCAACCAGATAAGCTCGAACCCAAATCGGAGAAATGTGTCTTCGTAGGATACCCAAAAGAGACTATTGGGTACACCTTCTATCATAGATTTGAAGGCAAGACTTTTGTTGCTAAATTTGGATCCTTTCTAGAGAAGGAGTTTCTCTTGAAAGAAGTGAGTGGGAGGAAAGTAGAACTTGATGAGGTAACTGTACCTGCTCCCTTATTGGAAAATAGTTCATCACATAAAACAGTTCCTGTGACGACTACACCAATCAGTGAGGAAGCTAATGATATTGAGCATGAAACTTTAGATCAAGTTACTACCGAACCTCATAGGTCAACCAGAGTAAGATCCGCACCAGAGTGGTATGGTAATCCTATTCTGGAAGTCATGTTACTTGACCATGGCAAACCTACGAACTATGAGGAAGCGATGATGAGCCCAGATTCCGCAAAATGGCTTGAGGCCCTGAAATCTGAGATGGGATCCATGTATGAGAACAAAGTATGGACTTTGGTTGACTTGCGCGATGATCCGCAAGCCATCGAGAATAAATGGATCTTCAAGAAGAAGACTGACGCTGATGGTAATGTTACTGTCTACAAAGCTCGACTTGTTGCGAAAGGTTTTCAACAAGTTCAAGGAGTTGACCACGATGAGACTTTCTCACACGTAGCGATGCTTAAGTCTGTCCGAATCATGTTAGCAATTGCCGCATTTTATGATCATGAAATACGGCAAATGGATGTCAAAACTACATTCCTGAATGCATTTCTGGAAGAAGAGTTGTATATGATACAACCAGAAGGTTTTGTCGATCCAAAAGGTGCTAACAAAGTGTGCAAGCTCCAGCGATCCATTTATGGACTGGTGCAAGCCTCTCGGAGTTGGAATAAACGCTTTGATAGTGTGATCAAAGCATATGGTTTTATACAGACTTTTGGAGAAGCCTGTATTTACAAGAAAGTGAGTGGGAGCTCTGTAGCATTTCTGATATTATATGTAGACGACATATTATTAATTGGAAATGATATAGAATTTCTGGATAACATAAAAGGATACTTGAATAAAAGTATTTCAATGAAAGACCTCGGTGAAGCTGCTTACATATTAGGCATCAAGATCTATAGAGATAGATCAAGACGCTTAATTGGACTTTCACAAAGCACATACCTTGATAAAGTTTTGAAAAAGTTCAAAATGGATCAAGCAAAGAAAGGGTTCTTGCCTGTATTACAAGGTGTGAAGTTGAGTTAGACTCAATGCCCGACCACAACAGAAGATAAAGAGAAAATGAAAGATGTTCTATGCTTCAGCCATAGCCTCTATCATGTATGCAATGTTGTGTACCAGACATGATGTATGCTTAGCAATAAGTTTAGCAGGGAGGTGCCAAAGTAATCCAGGAGTGGATCACTGGACAGCGGTCAAGAATATCCTGAAATACCTGAAAAAGACTAAGGATATGTTTCTCGTTTATGGAGGTGACAAAGAGCTAGTCGTAAATGGTTATGTCGATGCAAGCTTTGACACTGATCCGGACGATTCTAAATCGCAAACCGGATACGTGTTTATATTGAGCGGTGGAGCTGTCAGTTGGTGTAGTTCTAAACAAAGCGTCATGGCGGGATCTACATGTGAAGAAGAGTACATAGCTGCTTCGGAAGCAGCAAATGAAGGAGTTCATATCCGATCTAGGTGTCATACCTAGTGCATCGGGACCAATGAAAATCTTCTGTGACAATACTGGTGCAATTGCCTTGGCAAAGGAATCCAGATTTCACAAGAGGACCAAGCACATCAAGAGACGCTTCAATTCCACCCGGGAGCAAGTCCAGGCGGGAGACATAGAGATTTGTAAGATACATACGGATCTGAATGTTGCAGACCCGTTGACTAAGCCTCTTCCACGAGCAAAACATAATCAACACCAAGGCTCCATGGGTGTTAGAATCATTACTGTGTAATCTAGATTACTGACTCTAGTGCAAGTGGGAGACTGAAGGAAATATGCCCTAGAGGCAATAATAAAGTTATTATTTATTTCCTTATATCATGATAAATGTTTATTATTCATGCTAGAATTGTATTAACCGGAAACATAATACATGTGTGAATACATAGACAAACATAGTGTCACTAGTATGCCTCTACTTGACTAGTTCGTTGATCAAAGTTGGTTGTGTTTCCTGACCATAGACATGAGTTGTCATTTGATTAACGGGATCACATCATTAGGAGAATGATGTGATTGACTTGACCCATTCCGTTAGCTTAGCACTTGATCATTTAGTATGTTGCTATTGCTTTCTTCATGACTTGTACATGTTCCTACAACTATGAGATTATGCAACTCCCGTTTACCGGAGGAACACTTTGTGTGCTACCAAATGTCACAACGTAACTGGGTGATTATAAAGGAGCTCTACAGGTGTCTCCAAAGGTACATGTTGAGTTGGCGTATTTCGAGATTAGGTTTTGTCACTCCGATTGTTAGAGAGGTATCTCTGGGCCCTCTCAAAAATGCATATCACTATAAGCCTTGCAAGCAATGTAACTAATGAGTTAGTTACGGAATGATGCATTACATAACGAGTAAATAGGCTTGCTTGGTAACGATATTGAGCTAGGTGTATTGAGATACCTACAATCGAATCTCGGGCAAGTAACATACCGATGACAAAGGGAACAACGTATGTTGTTATGTGGTTTGACCGATAAAGGTCTTCATAGAATATGTAGGAGCCAATATGAGCATCCAGGTTCCGCTATTGGTTATTGACCGGAGACGTGTCTCGATCATGTCTACATAGTTCTCGAACACGTAGGGTCCGCACGCTTAAAGTTAGATGACCGTTATATTATGAGTTCATGTGTTTTGATGTACCAAAGATAGTTCGGAGTCCCGGATATGATCACGGACATGACGAGGAGTCTCGAAATGGTCGAGACATGAAGA
>NC_041389.1:609943045-610021064 GCF_002162155.2 Triticum dicoccoides
GGCCGCGCACCCCCTCCCCCTCTAGTACGAATAGGACAAGGAGGGGGGGGCGCCCCCTGATACGTCTCCAACGTATATATAGTTTTTGATTGCTCCATGCTACTTTATCTACTATTTTGGACTATATTGGGCTTTATTTTCCACTTTTATATTATTTTTGGGACTAACCTATTAACCGGAGGCCCAGCCCAGAATTGTTGTTTTTTTGCCTTTTTCAGTGTTTCGAAGAAACAGAATATGAAACGAAGTCCAAACGGAATGAAACCTTCGGGAACGTGATTTTCTCATCAGATCAGATCCAGGAGACTTGGACCCTCCGTCAAGAAAGCCATGAGGCGGTCACGAGGGTGGAGGGCGCGCCCCTGCCCCCTGGGCGCACCCCCTACCTCGTGGGCCCCTCGGAGCTCCACCATCGTACTCCTTCCTCCTATATATACCTATGTATCCCCGTATGATCCTAGGAGAGCCAAAAACCTAATTCCACCGCCGCAACCTTCTGTATCCACGAGATCCCATCTTGGGGCCTGTTCCGAAGCTCCGCCGGAGGGGGCATCCACCACGGAGGGCTTCTACATCATCACCATGGCCCCTCCGATGAAGTGTGAGTAGTTTACTTCAGACCTTCGGGTCCATAGCTAGTAGCTAGATGGCTTTTTCTCTCTTTTTGGATCTCAATACAATGTTCTCCCTCTCTCTTGTGGAGATCTATTCGATGTAATCTTCTTTTTGCGGTGTGTTTGTTGAGACCGATGAATTGTGGGTTTATGATCCAGTATTATCTATGGAAAATATTTGATTCTTCTCTAAATTCTTTTATGTATGATTGAGTTATCTTTTCAAGTCTCTTCGAATTATCCGTTTGGTTTGGCCAACTAGATTTGTAGTTCTTGCAATGAAAGAAGTGCATGGCTTTGGTTTCAATCTTGCGGTGTCCTTACTCAGTGACAGAAAGAGTTGCAAGGCACGTATTGTATTGTTGCCATCGAGGATAACAAGATGGATTTTTTATCATATTGCATGAATTTATCCCTCTACATCATGTCATCTTGCTTAAGGCGTTACTCTGTTTTTACTTAATACTCTAGATGCATGCTGGATAGCGGTCGATGAGTGGAGTAATAGTAGTAGATGCAGAATCGTTTCGATCTACTTGTTTTGGACGTGATGCCTATATACATGATCATTGCCTAGATATACTCATAACTATGCTCAATTCTGTCAATTGATCAACAGTAATTTGTTCACCCACCGTAGAATACTTATGCTCTCGAGAGAAGCCACTAGTGAAACCTATGGCCCCGGGTCTATTCTCATCATATCAATCTATATCACTTTATTTACTTGCTTTGTTTTTACTTTAACTTTACTTTTTACATTGCATCTATCTATCAAAAATACCAAAAATATTATCTCTATCAGATCTCACTCTCATAAGTGTCCGTGAAGGGATTGACAACCCCTAAGCGTTGGTTGCGAGTTGCTATCGTGTTGTGCAGGTACGAGGGACTTGCGCGTGACCTCCTACTGGATTGATACCTTGGTTCTCAAAAACTGAGGGAAATACTTACGCTACTGTGCTGCATCATCCTCTCCTCTTCGGGGAAAACCAATGCAAGCTCGAGACGTAGCAAGAAGAATTTCTGGCGCCGTTGCCGGGGAGGCTTACGCAAAAGTCAACATACCAAGTACCCATCACAATCCCTATCTCTCGCATTACATTATATGCCATTTGCCTCTCACTTTCCTCTCCCCCACTTCACCCTTGCTGTTTTATTCGCCCTCTCTTTCCCAATCTCCTCCTCTATTTCCTGTTTGCCTTTTTCCCGTCCTTTTGTTTGCTCGTGTGTTAGTTTGCCTATTTGTTGCGATGGCTCTACCTAGATTTGGTGACCTTCACCTTAAAAGGCTAGAGGAGATTGAAAGCAATGTTAGAAAGTTTATGGTTTTGCAATTTGAGCACAATAATTTCTTTAGAAACGAACTTAAGGAACAAAAAAGTTTTATGAGCTATATGAATAAAGAACTCGATGATATGTCTAGAGAATTTGATGGTATAAGGGCCCAAATTGCTCGTCTTGAAAAGATGACCGCTGAAATTTCGGATATGCAAGCTACCTTAGTCAATAAGATGGCTGCTAAACCAAATTCCTATGAAAATCAAGATGAAGATCTAAAAGTTATTGTTGTGTCCCCCATTAAGTCTTTGTTTTGCAATATGAATCTTGATGAAACTGAATATGATCTTCCTTTACCTAGAAGGCGTTCTAAGAATTCAGAGTTTCTATATCTTGATGATGAAATTGATGAAAGTGGGATTGCAATAAATAAAAACCGTGATGTTGCTAAACCCACTATTCCGGATCTCAAGGAATTTAATTATGAAAATTGCTCTTTGATTGGTTGTATTTCCTTGTTGCAATCCGTGCTAGAATCTCCTCATACTTATAGTCAAAATAAGGCCTTTACCGAACACATTGTTGATGCCTTGATGCAATCTTATGAAGAAAAACTTGAGTTGAAAGTTTCTATCCCTAGAAAACTCTATGATGAGTGCGAACCTACGATTAAAATTAAAATTAAAGACTTTGAGTTTCATGCTTTATGTGATTTGGGTGCTAGTGTCTCTACTATTCCCAAAACTTTATGTGATTTGCTAGATTTTCGTGATTTTGATGATTGCTCTCTAAACTTGCATCTTGCGGATTCCACTATTAAAAATCCTATGGAAAGAATTAATGATGTTCTTATTGTTGCAAATAGGAATTATGTGCCCGTAGATTTTATCGTTCTTGATATAGATTGCAATCCTTCATGTCCTATTATTCTTGTTAGACCTTTCCTTAGAACGATTGGTGCAATTATTGATATGAAGGAAGGGAATATTAGATTCCAATTTCCCTTAAAAAATGGTATGGAACACTTCCCTAGAAAGAAAATAAAATTACCATATGAATCTATCATGAGAGCCACTTATGGATTGCCTACCAAAGATGGCAATACCTAGATCTATCCTTGCTTTTATGCCTAGCTAAGGGCGTTAAACGATAGCGCTTGTTGGGAGGCAACCCAATTTTATTTTTTGTTTTTTGTTTTTGCTTCTGTTTAGGAATAAATAATACATCTACCTTTTGTTTGGATGTGGTTTTATATTTCAATTAGTGTTTGTGCCAAGTAGGACCTATAGGATAACCTACGATGATAGTTGATTTGATTCTGCTGAAAAACAGAAACTTTAGCGCTCATGAGATTAGCTGCCATTGTTTACTGGAGAGTGATTTTGCATTGATTCTTTTTGATGCTGATCAATAAACAAATTTTCCAGGACTTCCTATTTTGGTAGAATTTTTAGAGTTCGAGAAGTTTGCGTTAGTTACAGATTACTACAGACTGTTCTGTTTTTGACAGATTCTGTTTTTCGTGTGTTGTTTGCTTATTTTGATGAATCTATGGCTAGTAAATTAGTTTATAAACCATCGAGAAGTTGGAATACAGTAGTTTTAACACAATAATAAATAAAGAATGAGTTCATTACAGTACCTTGAAGTAGTCTTTTGTTTTCTTTCTCTAACGGAGCTCACGAGATTTCTGTTGAGTTTTGTGTTGTGAAGTTTTCAAGTTTTGGGTGAATTCTTTTGATGGATTATGGAACAAGGATTGGCAAGAGCCTAAGCTTGGGGATGCCCATGGCACCCCCAATATAATCCAAGGACACCAAAAAGTCAAAGCTTGGGGATGCCCCGGAAGGCATCCCCTCTTTCGTCCACTTCCATCGGTAATTTACTTGGAGCTATATTTTTATTCACCAACATGATTTGTGTTTTGCTTGGAGCATCTTGTATTATTTGCGTCTTTGCTTGTTAGTTTACCACAATCATCCTTGCTGTACACACCTTTTGAGAGATCCATACATGAATTGAAATTTGCTAGAATACTCTATGTGCTTCACTTATATCTTTTGAGCTTGATAGTTTTGCTCATAGTGCTTCACTTATATCTTTTGAGCGTGATAATTTTTGCTCTAGTGCTTCACTTAGATCTTTTTGAGAATGGTGGTGGATTTTTTTTAAAGAAACTTGATCTCTCATGCTTCACTTAGATTATTTTGAGAGTCGTCAATAGCATGGTAATTTGCTTAATGTTAATATACTTGGTATTCAAGATATGTGAAACTTTCTTTTGAGTGAATTTAATACTAAGATAAGTTTGATGCTTGATAATTGTTTTGAGATATGGAGGTGATAATATCATAGTCATGCTAGTTGGGTGATTATGAATTTGAGAAATACTTGTGTTGAAGTTTGCAAATCCCGTAGCATGCACGTATGGTTAAAGTTATGTAACAAATTTGAAACATGAAGTGTACTTGGTTTGTGCATCCTTATGAGTGGCGGTCGGGGACGAGCGATGGTCTTTTCCTACCAATCTATCCCCCTAGGAGCATGCGCGTAGTATTTGAATTTTTGACGACTTCTAAATTTTTGCGACAAGTATATGAGTTCTTTTGACTAATGTTGAGTCCATGGATTATACGCACTTTTACCTTTCCGCCTTTGCTAGCCTCTTCGGTACCGTGCATTGCCCTTTCTCATATTGAGAGTTGGCGCAAACTTCGCCGGTGCATCCAAACCCCGTGATACGATACACTCTATCACACATAAACCTCCTTATATCTTCCTCAAAACAACCACCATACCTACCTATTATGGCATTTCCATAGCCATTCTGAGATATATTGCCATGCAACTTCCATCATCATCATCGTGACATGCATTACTTTTGTCATATTGCCATTGCATGATCTTGTAGTTGACATCGTATTTGTGGCAAAGCCACCTTGCATTATTTTCCATACATGTAACTCTTGATTCATTGCACCATCCCGGTACACCGCCGGAGGCATTCATATAGAGTCATATCTTGTTCTAAGTTTCGAGTTGTAATCCTTATGTTGTAATCAATAGAAGTGTGATGATCATCATTATTAGAGCATTGCCCCCAAAAAAGAGAAAGGCCAAAATAAAAAAAGGAAAGGCCCAAAAAAAAGAAAATAAAAAAGGGCAATGCTACTATCTCTTTTTCCACACTTGTGCTTCAAAGTAGCACCTTGTTCTTCATCTAGGGAGTCTCATATATTGTGCTTCAAAGTAGCACCTTGTTCCTCATGTAGTGAGTCTCATAAGTTGTCTTTTCATACTAGTGGGAATTTTTCATTATAGAACTTGGCTTGTATATTCGTATGATGGGCTTCCTCAAATGCCCTAGGTCTTCATGAGCAAGCAAGTTGGATGCACATCCACTAGTTTTCTTTTGTTGAGCATTCATAGCTCTAGTGCATCCGTTGCATGGCAATCCCTACTCCTCATGTTGACATCAATTGATGGGCATCTCCATAGCCCGTTGATTAGCCTCATCAACGTGAGACTTTCTCCTTTTTGTCTTCTCCACACAATCCCCATCATCATATTCTATTCCACCCATAGTGCTATATCCATGGCTCACACTCATGTATTGCGTGAAGGTTGAAAAAGTTTGAGATTATTTAAGTATGAAACAATTGCATGGCTTATCATCGGGGGTATAGAAGTTGGGAACATCTTTGTGTGACGAAAATGAAGCATAACCTAACTATATGATTTTGTAGGGATGAACTTTCTTTTGCCATGTTATTTTGAGAAGACATGATTGCTTTGATTAGTATGCTTGAAGTATTATTATTTCTTTGTCAATATGAACTTTTGTCTTGAATCTTTCGGATCTGAATATTCATATCACAATTAAGAAGATTTACATTGAAATTATGCCAAAGTATCACTCCGCATCAAAAATTCTTTTTTATCATTTACCTACTCGAGGACGAGTAGGAATTAAGCTTGGGGATGCTTGATACGTCTCCAACATATCTATAATTTTTGATTGCTCCATGCTACTTTATCTACTGTTTTGGACTATATTGGGCTTTATTTTCCACTTTTATATTATTTTTGGGACTAACCTATTAACCGGAGGCCCAACCCAGAATTGCTGTTTTTTGCCTTTTTCAGTGTTTCGAAGAAACAGAATATCAAACAAAGTCCAAACGGAATGAAACCTTCGGGAACGTGATTTTCTCATTAGATAAGATCCAGGAGACTTGGACCCTCCGTCAAGAAAGCCACGAGGCTATCACGAGGGTGGAGGGCGCGCCCCTGCCCCCTGGGTGCGCCCCCTACCTCGTGGGCCCCTCAGAGCTCCACCGACGTACTCCTTCCTCCTATATATACCTACGTATCCCCGTATGATCCTAGGAGAGCCAAAAACCTAATTCCACCACCGCAACCTTCTGTATCCACGAGATCCCATCTTGGGGCCTGTTCCGGAGCTCCACCGGAGGGGGCATCCACCATGGAGGGCTTCTACATCATCACCATGGCCCCTCCGATGAAGTGTGAGTAGTTTACTTCAGACCTTCGGGTCCATAGCTAGTAGCTAGATGGCTTCTTCTCTCTTTTTGGATCTCAATACAATGTTCTCCCCCTCTCTTGTGGAGATCTATTCGATGTAATCTTCTTTTTGCGGTGTGTTTGTTGAGACCGATGAATTGTGGGTTTATGATCCAGTATTATCTATGGAAAATATTTGATTCTTCTCTGAATTCTTTTATGTATGATTGAGTTATCTTTGCAAGTCTCTTCGAATTATCCGTTTGGTTTGGCCAACTAGATTGGTAGTTCTTGCAATGGGAGAAGTGCATGGCTTTGGGTTCAATCTTGCGGTGTCCTTACTCAGTGACAGAAAGAGTTGCAAGGCGTGTATTATATTGTTGCCATCGAGGATAACAAGATGGGGTCTTTATCATATTGCATGAATTTATCCCTCTACATCATGTCATCTTGCTTAAGGCGTTACTCTGTTTTTACTTAATACTCTAGATGCATGCTGGATAGCGGTAGATGAGTGGAGTAATAGTAGTAGATGCAGAATCGTTTCGATCTACTTGTTTTGGACGTGATGCCTATATACATGATCATTGCCTAGATATACTCACAACTATGCTCAATTCTGTCAATTGCTCAACAGTAATTTGTTCACCCACCGTAGAATACTTATCCTCTCGAGAGAAGCCACCAGTGAAACCTATGGCCCCCGGGTCTATTCTCATCATATCAATCTATATTACTTTATTTACTTGCTTTGTTTTTACTTTACCTTTACTTTTTACTTTGCATCTATCTATCAAAAATACCAAAAGTATTATCTCTATCAGATCTCACTCTCGTAAGTGACCGTGAAGGGATTGACAACCCCTAAGCGTTGGTTGCGAGTTGCTATCGTGTTGTGGAGGTACGAGGGACTTGCGCGTGACCTCCTACTGGATTGATATCTTGGTTCTCAAAAACTGAGGGAAATACTTACGCTACTATGTTGCATCATCCTCTCCTCTTCGGGGAAAACCAACGCAAGCTCGAGACGTAGCACCCCCTTTCCTTCCCCCCTCTCTCCCTTCCTTCCCCCTCTCCTACTTGGATAAGGAAAGGAGGGAGTCCTACTCCCTGTGGGAGTAGGACTCCTCCTAGCGCGCCCCCTCCTGGTCGGCTGCCCACTCCCCCTTGCTCCTTTATATAGGGCAGGGGGCACCTCTAGACATAACAACAATTGATCCTTGAGATCTATTAGCCGTGTGCGGTGCCCCCCTCCACCACATTCCACCTCGATAATATCGTAGCGGTGCTTAGGTGAAGCCCTGCATCGGTAGAGCATCATCATTGTCACCACGCCGTCGTGCTGACAGAACTCTCCTTCGACACTTGGCTGGATCGGAGTTCGAGGGACGTCATCGAGGTGAACGTGTGCAAGAACTTGGAGGTGTCGTGTTTTTGGTGCTTGATCGGTTGGGCCGTGAAGACGTACGACTACATCAACCACGTTGTGCTAATGCTTCCTCTTTCGGTCTACGAGGGTACGTGGACAACACTCTCCCCTCTTGTTGCTATGCATCACCATGATCTTGCGTGTGCGTATGATTTTTTTTGAAATTACTACGTTCCCCAACACATTGCACATCCCGGTACACCGCCGGAGGCATTCACATAGAGTCATATTTTGTTCTAAGCATTGAGTTGTAATTTTTCGAGTTGTAAGTAAATAGAAGTGTGATGATCATCATTATTAGAGCGTTGTCCCATGTGAGGAAATAAAGAAAAGAAGAAGAAAAAAAGAGGCCAAAGAAGCAAAGAAAAAAAAGAAAAGAAAAAAATGAGAGAAAAAGAGAGAAGGGGCAATGTTACTATCCCTTTTCCACACTTGTGCTTCAAAGTAGCACCATGATCTTCATGATAGAGAGTCTCTTATTTTCTCACTTTCATATACTAGTGGGAATTTTTCATTATAGAACTTGGCTTGTATATTCCAACGATGGTCCTCCTCAAATGCCCTAGGTCTTCATGAGCAAGCAAGTTGGATGCACACCCACTTAGTTTCTTTTTTGAGCTTTCATACACTTATAGCTCTAGTGCATCCGTTGCATGGCAATCCCTACTCACTCACATTGATATATATTGATGGGCATCTCCATAGCCCATTGACATGCCTAGTTGATGTGATACTATCTCCCTCTTTTTGTCTTCTCCACAACCACCATTCTATTCCACCTATAGTGATATGTCCATGGCTCACGCTCATGTATTGCGTGAAAGTTGAAAAGTTTGAGAATACTAAAGTATGAAACAATTGCTTGGCTAAAACCGGGGTTGTGCATGATTTGAGTATTTTGTGTGATGAAGATGGAGCATAGCCAGACTATATGATTTTGTAGGGATAAGCTATAGCGACCAGACCTCAAACAGTCTGATCTCTGTGCATGAGTTCCATCCCTGGATCAGTAGTGCTGACATGCATAATACTTGAAGGATTTATAACAGAGTAGCAATCACACACATATTACATCGAATGTCTCAAACGAGAACTTATTACAATAAATATGGCTTAAGGCCATCTAAATATGATAACAACGGAAGGCTTGGAAGATAAAGCGAGTCCATCAACTCCAACGACATCACTGAGTGAAAGATCACGACCTAAGGCACCTTACTCGTTGTCTGAAAAGTCTGCAACATGAACATTGCAGCCCGAAAACGGGCCAGCACATGGAATATGCTGGCAATGTAACACATAGAGAGTAATGAACAGAATAATGCTATCACTACATGCATATATGGCTGGTGGAAAGCTCTATGGTTACAGTTTTGCATAAAGCCAATTTTCCCCTACAACAAAGGAATAAATTTTATTTAACTATCATGGTGGTTGTTAAACATTGAGAAGGTTCACCCAACTCAATTCCAATTAAGCATCAACATTAAACCCAACAAATTAAATTAAGTAACATGACGAGATTCACATGATAATCCAAGAAACTAGATACTCAAAACATCCATAACCAGGGACACGGCTAACCATGATTAGTTTGTACACTCTGCAGAGGTTTGCACACTTTTCCGCACAAGACTCGATCTCCTCCGTTGGATTTCTCGCACTACATGGTGTTTGAAAAACGGATGACCGAGACATAGTCTTTCAGAAGCGTTAGCACCTTACAATGGGTAGACAGTACCACCTACATCCCCTACATCTGCTAGTCTACCACTATAAGAGTTCACACGACTTAATTAACTATGCTAGAGCCCATAGTAGCTTGCGGCTGCACACATAAGTTTCTAGCATGAATAATCTCATGATCCCATTGAGCCTGGGTGGTGGTCCATAGGAGAATCACATGGTACCCCGGGATTTCCAAAAATACAGACAACACTAGGTTCCCCAGGTGCCTCAATCCACCAGATGTGTATTTAAGTGGCCACCTTAAGTTGAACCATTAATTAACAAACTCACATCTGTCATGGACACACTCTCCCAATCCACGTCTACGAGCATAACATAGCAATATAAGCAACGTAAAAGTAACTGATACGTCTCCAACGTATCTATAATTTTTGATTGTTCCATACTATTATATTACCCTTTTCGATGTTTATGGGCTTTATTTTACACATTTATATCATTCTTGGGACTAACCTACTAACCGGAGGCCCAACCCATATTGCTGTTTTTTTGCCTATTTTATTTCGAAGAAAAGGAATATCAAACGGAGTCCAAACGGAATGAAACCTTCGGGAGCGTGATTTTTGGAACGAACGTGATCTGGAGAGCTTGGAGTGCAAGTCAAGAAGCTTCTGAGGGCCCCACGAGATAGGGGGCCATGCCCCCCTGTAGGGCGCGCCCCCTGTCTCGTGGGCCCCTCGGGCGGCCATCGACGTACTTCTTCCTCCTATATATACCTACGTACCACGAAAACATCCAGGAGCACCACGAAACACAACTTCCACCGCCGTAACCTTCTGTATCCGCGAGATCTCATCTTGGAGCCTTCGCCGGCACTCTATCGGAGGGGGAATCGACCATGGAGGGCTTCTACATCAACATCCTTGCCCCTCCGATGAGTTGTGAGTAGTTTACCACAGACCTACGGGTCCATAGTTATTAGCTAGATGGCTTCTTCTCTCTTTTTGGATCTCAATACAATGTTCTCCCCCTCTCTTGTTGAGATCTATTCGATGTAAACTCTTTTTGCGGTGTGTTTGTCGAGATCCGATGAATTGTGGGTTTATGATCAAAGTTTATCTATGAATAATTTGAATCTTCTCCGAATTCTTTTATGTATGATTGAGTTATCTTTGCAAGTCTCTTCGAATTATCAGTTTGGTTTGGCCTACTAGATTGATCTATCTTGCCATGGGAGAAGTGCTTAGCTTTGGGTTCAATCTTGCGGTGTCCTTACCCAGTGTCAGAAAGGGTTGCAAGGCACGTATTGTATTTTTACCATCGAGGATAACAAGATGGGGTTTATATCATATTGCATGAGTTTATCCCTCTACATCATGTCATCTTGCTTAATGCGTTACTCTGTTCTTATGAACTTAGTACTCTAGATGCAGGCAGGAGTCGGTCGATGTGTGGAGTAATAGTAGTAGATGCAGGCAGGAGTCGGTCTACTTGTTATGGACGTGATGCCTATATACATGATCATGCCTAGATAATCTCATAACTATGCGCTTTTCTATCAATTGCTCGACAGTAATTTGTTCACCCACCGTAATACTTATGCTATCTTGAGAGAAGCCTCTAGTGAAACCTATAGCCCCCGGGTCTATCTCTTATCATATTTGCTTTCAATCTACTTTTATTTGCATCTTTACTTTTTGCATCTATATTACAAAATACCAAAAATATATTTATCTTATCATACTATCTTTATTAGATCTCACTTTCGCAAGTGGCCGTGAAGGGATTGACAACCCCTTTATTGCGTTGGTTGCGAGTTCTCAGTTTGTTTGTGTAGGTGCGTGGGACTTTTGAGGAGTCTCCTACTGGATTGATACCTTAGTTCTCAAAACTGAGGGAAATACTTACGCTACACTTTGCTGCATCACCCTCTCCTCTTTGAGGAAAACCAACGCAAGCTCAAGACGTAGCAAGAAGGATTTCTGGCGCCGTTGCCGGGGAGGTCTTCGCTCAAGTCAAGACATACCAAGTACCCATCACAAACACATCTCCCTCGCATTTACATTATTTGCCATTTGCCTCTTGTTTTCCTCTCCCCCACTTCACCCTTGCCGTTTTATTCGCCCTCTCTTTCCCAATCTCCTCCTCTCTTTTCGCTTGCCGTTTTTCTATTTGCTTGTGTGTTGGATTACTTGTTGCCATGGCGCAAGATAATACCAAAATGTGTGATTTCTCGAATACCAATAATAATGATTTCCTTAGTACTCGATTGCTCTTCTTAATGATGTTGAGTCTTGTGAAATCAATACCGCTTTGCTGAATCTTGTTATGAAAGATCAATTCGCCGACCTTCCTAGTGAAGATGCCGCTACTCATCTAAACAATTTTGTTGATTTGTGTGATATGCAAAAGAAGAAAGATACGGATAACAATATTGTCAAATTGAAGTTATTTCCGTTTTCACTTAGAGATCGTGCTAAAGTTTGGTTTTCGTCTTTGCCTAAAAATAGTATTGATTCTTGGAACAAGTGCAAAGATGCTTTTATCTCTAAGTATTTTCCTCCCGCTAAGATCATCACTCTTAGAAACGATATTATGAATTTTAAACAACTTGATCATGAGCATGTTGCCCAATCTTGGGAAAGAATGAAATTGATGCTTTGCAATTGCCCTACTCATGGTTTGAATTTATGGATGATCATACAAAAATTTTATACCGGTTTGAACTTTGCTTCTAGAAATCTCTTAGATTCGGCCATGGGAGGCACGTTTATGGAAATCACATTAGGAGATGCTACAAAATTGCTTGATAATATTATGGCCAATTACTCTTAATGGCACAACGAAAGATCTTCTAGTAAAAAAAGTGCATGCTATAGAAGAAATCAATGTTTTGAGTGGAAAGATGGATGAACTTATGAAGATGTTTGCTATTAAAAATACTCCTCTTGATCCTAATGATATGCCTTTGTCTTCCTTGATTGAGAATAATAATGAATCTATGGATGTGAATTTTGTTGGTAGGAATAGTTTTGGAAACAATGCTTATAGAGGAAATTTTAATGCTAGACCGTTCCCTAGTAATCCCTCTAATAATTATGGAAATTCCTACAATAATTCTTATGGTAATTTTAATAAGATGCCCTCTGATTTTGAGAATAGTGTGAAAGAATTTATGATTTCTCAAAAGAATTTTAATGCTTTGCTTGAAGAAAAATTGCTCAAAGTTGATGATTTGGCTAGGAACATTGATAGACTTTTGCTTGATGTTGATTCTCTGAAAATTAGATCTTCTCCTCCTAAGCATGATATCAATGAGTCTCTCAAAGTAATGAGAATTTCCATTGGCGAGTGCAAGGAAAGAACCGCTAGATTGCGTGCTAAAAAAGAAAGCTTTATAAAAGCGTGTTCTTCTAATTTCCATGAAAACAATGATGAGGATCTTAAAGTTATTGATGCATCTCCAATTAGATCTATGTTTTCCAATAGGAATTTTGATGATTATGGGAGTGATGATGAATCAACTTTGCCTAGAAGGCGTCCCAAAAATTCGGAGTCTTTAGATCTTAATGTTAAATTTGGTAAAAGTGAGATTGGAGAATCTTCAACTTCTAATAATATTGAACCTACTGTCTCGGATTTCAAAGAATTTGATTATGATAATTGCTCTTTAAAAGGTTGTATTTCCTTGTTGCAATCCATTGTTAATTCTCCTCATGCTTATAGTCAAAACATAGCTTTTACCAAGCACATTGTTGATGCCTTGATGCAATCTTATGATGAAAAACTTAATTTAGAAGTTTCTATACCTAGAAAACTTAATGATGAGTGGGAACCTACTATGAAGATTAGAATTAAAGATCATGAGTGTTTTGCTTTGTGTGATTTGGGTGCTAGTGTTTCCACGATTTTGAAAACTTTATGTGATATTCTAGGTTTCCACGATCTTGATGAGTGCTCTTTAAATTTGCACCTTGCGGATTCCACCATTAAAAAGCCTATGGGAAGAATCAATGATGTTCTTATTGTTGCAAATAGAAATTTGGTGCCCGTAGATTTTATCGTTCTTGATGTAGATTGCAATCCTTCTTGCCCTACTATTCTTGGTAGACCTTTCTTTAAAACGATTGGTGCGATCATTGATATGAAGGAAGGGAATATTAGATTACAATTTCCCTTAAAGAAAGGCATGGAGCACTTTCAAGAAAGAAAGTCAAATTACCTTATGAATCTATCATGCGTGCTACTTATGAATTTAGTGCCAAAGATGGCACTCGTTAGATCTATCTTTGCTTTTATGCCTAGCTAGGGGCGTTAAACGATAGCGCTAGTTGGGAGGCAACCCAATTTTCTTTATGTTTTTGTTTTTGCTCCTGTTTAGTAATAAATCTTGCATCTACCTTCTGTTTATATGTGTTTTTATCTTTTAATTAGTGTTTGTGCCAATTAGAACCTATAGGATAACCTACGATGATAGTTGATTTGATTCTGCTGAAAAACAGAAACTTTGTGCGCATGAATATAATTTTGTTAAATCACATGAACGTGCTTTTGCGTTGATTCTTTCTGATGCTGTTCAATAAACAAATTTTCCAGGACTTCCTATTTTGGTAGGATTTTTAGAGTTCTATAAGTTTGCGTTAGTTACAAATTGCTACAGACTGTTCTGTTTTTGACAGATTCTGTTTTTCGTGTGTTGTTTGCTTATTTCAATGCATCTATGGCTAGTAATTCAGTCTATGAACCATAAAGAAGTTGGAATATAGTAGGTTTAACACCAAATTAAATTAAGAATGAGTTCATTGCAGTACCTTATGTGGTGGTTTTGTTTTCTTTCACTAACGAAGCTTATAAGATTTCCTGTTGAGTTTTGTGTTGTGAAGTTTTCAAGTTTTGGGTAAAGCTTTTATGGACTATGAAATAAAGGGTGGCAACAGCCTAAGCTTGGGGATGCCCATGGCACCCCAAGATATTCAAGAATAGCCAAAAGCCTAAGCTTGGGGATGCCTTGGGAAGGCATCCCCTCTTTCGTCTGTGTTCATTGGTAACTTTACTTGGAGCTATATTTTTATTCGCTACATGTTATGTGTTTTGCTTGAAGCGTCGTGTATTATATTAGTCTTTGCTTTTTAGTTTACCACAATCATCCTTGCTGTACACACCTTTTGGGAGAAGCCTATTTGATTAGAATTTGTTAGAATACTCTATGTGCTTCACTTATATCTTTTAAGCTTGATAGTTTTTGCTCTAGTGCTTCACTTATATCTTTTAGAGCACGCTGGTGTCTTAATTTTGAAGAAATTGCTAGTCTCTCATCCTTCACTTATATTATTTTGAGAGTCTTTTAGAACAACATGGTATTTGCTATGGTCATAAAGTTGGTCCTAGAATGATGAGCATCCAAGTTGGGTATAATAAAAACTATCATATGAAGTGAATTGGATGCTACGATCAATTTGATGCTTGATAATTGTTTTGAGATATGGAGGTAGTGATATTAAAGTCATGCTAGTTGGGTGATTATGAATTCAAAGAATGCTTGTGTTGAAGTTAGCAAATCCCGTAGCATGCACGTATGGTTAAAGTTGTGTAACAAATTTGAAACATGAAGTGTACCTGGCTTGTGCATCCTTATGAGTGGCGGTCGGGGACGAGCGATGGTCTTTTCCTACCAATCTATCCCCCTAGGAGCATGCGCGTAGTACTTGGTTTTTGATGACTTCTAAATTTTTGCAATAAGTATATGAGTTCTTTTGACTAATGTTGAGTCCATGGATTATACGCACTTTTACCTTTCCGCCTTTGCTAGCCTCTTCGGTACCGTGCATTGCCCTTTCTCACCTTGAGAGTTGGTGCAAACTTCGCCGGTGCATCCAAACCCCGTGATATGATACGCTCTATCACACATAAACCTCTTTATATCTTCCTCAAAATAGCCATCATACCTACCTATTATGGCATTTCCATAGCCATTCCGAGATATATTGCCATGCAATTTTCAACCGTTCCGCTCATCATCATCATGACATACTTTACTTTTGTCATATTGCCATTGCATGATCATGTAGTTGACATCGTATTTGTGGCAAAGCCACCATGCATTATTTTTCATACATGTCACTCTTGATTCATTGCACCATCCCGGTACACCGCCGGAGGCATTCATATAGAGTCATATTTTGTTCTAGTTTCGAGTTGTAATTCTTATGTTGTAATCAACAGAAGTGTGATGATCATCATTATTAGAACATTGCCCAAAAAAAAGAAGAAAGGCTAAAAAGAAAAAAGGAAGGCCCCCAAAAAAAGAAGAAAAGAAAAAAAAAGAAAAAAAAAGAAAAAGGAAATAAATAAAAAGGGCAATGTTACTATCTCTTTTTCCACACTTGTGCTTCAAAGTAGCACCTTGTTCTTCATGTAGTGAGTCTCATATATTGTGCTTCAAAGTAGCACCATGTTTTTCATATAGTGAGTCTCATAAGTTGTCTTTTTCATACTAGTGGGAATTTTTCATTATAGAACTTGGCTTGTATATTCTTACGATGGGCTTCCTCAAATGCCCTAGGTCTTCGTGAGCAAGCAAGTTGGATGCACACCCACTAGTTTTCTTTTGTTGAGCATTCATCTATAGCTCCAGTGCATCCGTTGCATGGCAATCCCTACTCCTCATGTTGACATCAATTGATGGGCATCCCATAGTCCGTTGATTATCCTCGTTAATGTGAGACTTTCTCCTTTTTTGTCTTCTCCCTGTCATCATATTCTATTCCACCCATAGTGCTATATCCATGGCTCATGCTCATGTATTGCGTGAAGATTGAAAAAGTTTGAGATTATTTAAGTATGAAATAATTGCTTGGCTTGTCATCAGGGGTATAGAAGTTGGGAACATCTTTTTGTGACGAAAATGAAGCATAGCCTAACTATATGATTTTGTAGGGATGAACTTTCTTTTGCCATGTTATTTTGAGAAGACATGATTACTTTGATTAGTATGCTTGAAGTGTTACTATTTCTTTTATCAGTATGAACTTTTATTTTGTATTCATTTGGATCTGAACATTCATGCCACAATAAAGAAAATCACATTATAAATTATGCTAGGTAGCATTCCACATCAAAAATTCTCTTTTTATCATTTACCTACTCGAGGACGAGCAGGAATTAAGCTTGGGGATGCTTGATACGTCTCCAACGTATCTATAATTTTTGATTGTTCCATGCTATTATATTACCCCTTTTGGATGTTTATGGGCTTTATTTTACACATTTATATCATTTTTGGGACTAACCTACCAACCGGAGGCCCAGCCCATATTGCTGTTTTTTTGCCTATTTCAGTATTTCGAAGAAAAGGAATATCAAACGGAGTCCAAACGGAATGAAACCTTCGGGAGCGTGATTTTTGGAACGAACGTGATCCGGAGAGCTTGGAGTGCAAGTCAAGAAGCTTCCGAGGGCCCCACAAGATAGGGGGCCACGCCCCCCTTGTAGGGCGCCCCCCTGTCTCATGGGCCCCTCGGGCGGCCACCGACGTACTTCTTCCTCCTATATATACCTACGTACCCCGAAAACATCCAGGAGCACCACGAAACACAATTTCCACCACCGTAACCTTCTGTATCCGTGAGATCTCATCTTGGAGCCTCTGTCAGCACTCTGCCAGAGGGGGAACCGACCACGGAGGGCTTCTACATCAACATCCTTGCCCCTCCGATGAGTTGTGAGTAGTTTACCACAGACCTACGGGTCCATAGTTATTAGCTAGATGGCTTCTTCTCTATTTTTGGATCTCAATACAATGTTCTCCCCCTCGCTTGTTGAGATCTATTCGATGTAAACTCTTTTTGCGGTGTGTTTGTCGAGATCCGATGAATAGTGGGTTTATGATCAAAGTTTATCTATGAATAATATTTGAATCTTCTCTGAATTCTTTTATGTATGATTGAGTTATCTTTGCAAGTCTCTTCGAATTATCAGTTTGGTTTGGCCTACTAGATTGATCTTTCTTGCCATGGGAGAAGTGCTTAGCTTTGGGTTCAATCTTGCGGTGTCCTTACCTAGTGACAGAAAGGGTTGCAAGGCACGTTTTGTATTGTTGCCATCAAGGATAACAAGATGGGGTTTATATCATATTGCATGAGTTTATCCCTCTACATCATGTCATCTTGCTTAATGCGTTACTCTGTTCTTATGAACTTAATACTCTAGATGCAGGCAGGAGTCGGTCGATGTGTGGAGTAATAGTAGTAGATGCAGGCAGGAGTCGGTCTACTTGTTATGGACATGATGCCTATATACATGATCATGCCTAGATAATCTCATAACTATGCGCTTTTCTATCAATTGCTCGACAGTAATTTGTTCACCCACCGTAATACTTATGCTATCTTGAGAGAAGCCTCTAGTGAAACCTATGGCCCCCGGGTCTATCTCTTATCATATTTGCTTTCAATCTACTTTTATTTGCATCTTTAATTTTTGCATCTATATTACAAAATACCAAAAATATATTTATCTTATCATACTATCTTTATTAGATCTCACTTTCGCGAGTGGCTGTGAAGGGATTGACAACCCCTTTATTGCGTTGGTTGCGAGTTCTCAGTTTGTTTGTGTAGGTGCGTGGGACTTTTGAGGAGCCTCCTACTGGATTTATACCTTGGTTCTCAAAACTGAGGGAAATACTTACGCTACACTTTGCTGCATCACCCTCTCCTCTTCGAGGAAAACCAACGCAAGCTCAAGATGTAGCAGTAACTCAAACAGGACATAGGTACTACCTCATCTATTTCCCAAAGCCCACATATTAATCAGATCCTAACCATGCAATTGTTTGAGGATTGATCTAATGCAATAAAACTGGGTAGTAAAGAGGTATGATCAAAGTGTTACTTGCCTTGCTGATGATCCGTGAAACCTAGAGACTCGTAGTAGCATGCTGCACTCTTCGGGTACTATATCGCAAACAAACAAGCATACAATAAGCACTCATCTAATGTACGGGTAAAACTCAAATAAGATATCTAACCAGAAAGTCCAAATTAAGAACTCCGGTTTGCAAAAAGAATCAAATCAAACGAAGCAACGAAACTCAAACGGCGAAAGAAACAAGCTTCGTTTACTAATCTGGACCTAAGTCAAATTTTATAGTAGCAAAAACTTGTTTAAGTTGGTTAAACGGAAAGAGGGCTTCGAGACGAAACTCTAGGCTCTTGAATTGCTTGATTCCGATAAACGAGCGAAAAGATAAACTAAAACGAAAATCGGATCAGAGATCATGATCGAAATAATCGCGAAAAATCCGAGATAAAGAAAAACTGACGAACAGGCTAACGAGCGAATGTTCGCTGTCTGCGGCTAAAGGTGAAAACCGTTTGTTAAAACAAACGTGCGGATGAACATCCGTTAAGTACCTAAACCGAAAAAAAACCAACGAACCGAAACTAAAAAAACGGATCTAGGGTTTTAAAAAAACCGAACGATTTTTATAAAAAAAACCGGCGGCGGGTACCTCGGGTCCGGCGGGATTCCGGCTAAGCGGCGAGGCGGCGACGGGCTCCGGCAGGCGGCTACGGGCGGCGAGGCGGCGGATCGGGCGGCGGCGGAACGGGCGGCGGCGGCGGCTGGCGCGGGATGGCGCGACGGCGGCGACGAGCCGCGGCGGCGGCGGCGAAGTCGGCGACGGCGGCTAGGGTTTCGCGGGGGCGTGGCTGGGCTGCGGGGTCGCGGCCTCAGGCTTTAAAGGCCGGCCGGGCGAGGTCTCCTGGCCGGGTACGGCCCGAAGTCGGTTTGACTTTTTTTGAATAATTCCGACGTGTAGAAAAAGAAAGAAAAGAAATACTAAACAGACTCCAAAAATCCCGAAATAAATTTTCCCCGTCCTCTAAAAATAAGTCGGACAAGGTGAACAATTATTTGGGCCTATAATGCAATTTTGGAAAACACGCATTTTTCCTAATTCAAATAAAATAGCGACAAAACTCCGAAATAAAATCTTATTTGATTTTATTATTAAATCTCCAATATTTCTTTATTTTGGGAAAGTCACTGTATTCCCTCTCTCTTATTTTATATAAGAAATATACGAAGATAAAATAATTAAAATCAAATGATCCTATTTTCAAAAATTTGAGAAAACTCAAATATGAAAATAACGAAATCCCCAACTCTCTCTGTGGGTCCTTGAGTTGCGTAGAATTTCTAGGATCAAGCCAAAATGCAATAAAATATGATATGCAATGATGATCTAATGTATAACATTCCAAATTGAAAATTTGGGATGTTACAAACCTACCCCCCCTTAAGATGAATCTCAGCCACGAGATTCTGGTTGGCTAGAAAATAGGTGAGGGTGGTCCTTCAGTAGGTCTTCCTCTTGCTCCCAGGTGGCTTCATCCTTGGTATGGTGGCTCCACTGAACTTTGCAAAACTTGATAACCTTGTTGCTTGTGACTCGGCTGGCAAACTTGAGAATCTTCACTAGTTTCTCCTCGCAGGTCAAATTGCTATCCAACTGAATCGCTTCCGGTGGCACTGTATCTCTCAGAGGAATATCGGCCATCTCTGCGTGGCACTTCTTCAACTGGGAAACGTGGAACACATCGTGAACTCCTGACAATTCTTCGGGCAATTCCAACTTGTAAGCAACTTCTCCCATACGCTCCAAAACTTTGTATGGTCCCACAAAACGTGGTGCTAACTTTCCTTAACTCCAAAACGCTTAACTCCTCGAAGTGGGGACACTCGAAGATAAACTCTGTCTCTGACTTCGTAAACTGTCTCCTTGCATTTAAAATCCGCATAACTCTTCTGCCTGGACTGGGGCCTATCGCGAATCAACTTAACCTTCTCCTCAGACTCTTTAACAAGTCTGGTCCAAACAACTGACGGTCTCCAACTTCGTCCCACAACAACGGTGTCCTACACCTCCTTCCGTACAAAGCTTCGAAAGGGGCCATCTTCAAACTAGATTGATAACCGTTGTTGTAAGAGAACTCTGCATAAGGTAAATTGTCGTCCCAACTAGATCCATAATCTACCGTACAAGCTCTCAACATGTCCTCCAGAATCTGATTGACTCTCTCGGTTTGTCCATCTGTCTGTGGATGAAAGGCTGTACTGAACTCTTGCCTGGTACCCAAAGTTTCGTGCAACTAATTCCAGAACTTTGAGGTAAACTGGGTTCCTCTATCTGATACAATGGTCCTCGGAACTCTGTGCAGACATACGATCCTGGTCATGTATATCTTTGCCAACTTAGCACTTGTATAAGTGGTCTTCGCTGGGATGAAATGAACTACCTTCGTCAAACGATCAACTACAACCCATATCGAGCCATAGCCTGAAGGAGTCCTGGGCAATCCTATGATAAAATCCATGCCTAGCTTATCCCACTTCCATTCGGGTATTGGCAATGGCTGTAGCAATCCTGCTGGCTTTTGATGCTCTGCCTTTACTCTCTAACATACATCACAAACTGATACATACTCTGCAATATCCTTCTTCATTCTGGTCCACCAGAAAGTGTCCTTCAAATCCACATACATCTTGGTATTTCCTGGGTGAATCGAATACGGTGAATCATGGGCCTCCTGCAGAATCAACTTCCTGATCTCCGGGTCATTAGGCACATATACGCGGTCCTCAAACCATAGGGTATCGTGCTCATCCTCATGAAATCCCTTAGCTTTTCCTTTGCTCATCTTCTCCTTTATCTCGGCAATATCCTTGTTAGTCTTTTGAGCTTCTCTGATCTTATCCATCAAAGTAGACTGAATCTCCAATGCTGCTACATAGCCTCTTGGAACTATCTCCAAACATAGCTCGTGAAGATCCTCGGCTAACTCCTTTGGTAACTCTTCGGTCATGAGTGTGTTGACATGGCTCTTGTGTCTCAACGCATCGGCTACTATGTTAGCCTTTCCGGGGTGATAATGCAATCTCATATCATAATCCTTAATGAGCTCCAACCATCTCCTTTGCCTGAGATTCAACTCCTTTTGCGTGAAGATATACTTCAAATTCTTGTGATCCGTGTATACCTCATAATGGTTTCCAATGAGAAAATGTCTCCATGTCTTCAATGCATGCACTACGGCTGCTAACTCCAAATCATGTGTAGCATAATTCAACTCATGGGGCTTAAGTTGTCGTGAGGCATAACAAACAACTCTTCCCTCCTGCATAAGCACTGCTCCAAGTCCTCGACGAGAAGCATCACAATATACTTCATAATCCTTGCGCTGATCTGGCAGAATCAACACCGGTGATGTAACCAAACGTTTCTTCAACTCCTGGAAACTGGCCTCACATTCCTCAGTCCATTTGAATTTGGTGTCCTTCTTCAACAACTCCGTCATGGGTTTGGCAATCTTCGAGAAATTCTCAATGGACCTCCGGTAGTATCCCGCGAGTCAAAGAAAACTCCGGATCTCTCCAACTGACGTGGGTGCTTCCCAATTTGTCACAGTGACAACTTTGGTGGGGTCTACTGCTGTTCCTTCTTCGGATATAACATGTCCGAGGAATCCAACTTCCTTCAACCAAAACTCGCACTTGCTGAATTTGGCATATAACTGATGTTCTCTGAGCTTCCCAAGTACCAAACGCAAATGCTCCTTATGCTCCTCTTCATTCTTCGAGTAGACCAAAATATCATCAATGAACACCACAACGAACTTATCCAAAAACTCCATAAACACCTTGTTCATCATGTTCATAAAATAGGCAGGTGTGTTAGTCAGACCAATGACATAACGATATACTCATATAGCCCGTACCTGGTGGTAAAAGCTGTCTTAGGTATATCATGCTCTCGAATCTTCAGCTGGTGGTATCCTGATTGCAGATCGATCTTGGAAAATACCTTAGCTCCTTGCAACTGGTCAAACAGACCATTGATCATCGACAGTGGGTACTTGTTCTTGATTGTCACTTCATTCAATCCTCGATAATCAACAACCATCCTCAATGATCCATCTTTCTTCTCCACTAGAAGTACTGGTGATCCCCAAGGTGACGAACTTGGGTGAATATAGCCTTTATCCAGCAACTCCTTAATCTGCTTCTTAATTTCCTCTAAATCCTTTGCGAGCATCCTGTACGGTCTCTTAGATATTGGCCATGTGCCTGGCAAAAGCTCAATCAAAAACTCAATGTCTATATCTGGTGGCATGCCTGGCAACTCTTCTAGAAATACGTCAGGGAAATCCTTCACCACTGGTACTTCCTCCTGTACAACTCCTGATAAGGAATTCACTTGAGTCCTCTTCGGCACATGTCGGGATACATACTTGATCCTTCTTCCTTCTAGGGTGGTAAGCAAAATTGACTTACTGGCGCATTCAATGTTCCCTCCATACTTTGATAACCAATCCATGCCTAATATCACATCCAGTCCTTGCGACTCCAATACTATTAGGTCTAAGGGAAACACGTAGTTACCAATCCTCAATGGTAACCGATCACACCATAGACTAGCCATATACTCTGCTCCTGGAGAGGTTACTAACATGGGTGACCTAAGGGCTTAGGTTGGCAGTTTATACTTATCCACAAATCCCCTTGATATGTATGAATGCGATGCACCAATATCAAAAAGAACGATTGCAGTAAATGACTTAACCAAAAACTTACCTATTACTGCATCTGGCTGGGCTTCAACCTCCTTCACGCTAACGTGGTTCACCTGTCCCCTATTGAAAGGGTTAGGCTTCTTCCCAGAGCTTCCATTGCCATTTCCATTCTTAGGTTCAGGACATTCATTGGCATAATGTCCAGTCTTCTGGCACTTGTAGCAAGTAACGTGGCTCAAATCCTTCTTGGCTGGGGTGGCTGGGTTGGTACGGTTCTGACTGTTGCTTCCTCCATTCCCATTGCCATTCTTGGGGCCACTATGGTTGTGCGAACTCCCTCCATTGTGATTGTGACCTCCATGGGTATGCTGAAAAGGTCCTCCTGAGTTCGGGGTAAAACAAGGCTTCTCTGAGCTCTAGAATTGTACTTCCCTTGTCCATACTTCCTCTTGCAACTGTCAATCTGTTGCTGCTTCCCTTCAATCATAAGAGCTCGGTCTACCAACTCCTGGTAGTTGTTGAAGGTTGCCACCATCAACTGCATGCTCAGCTGATCATTTAGTCCTTCCAGAAACTTCTCCTGCTTAGTTGCATCCGTAGCAACATCATCTGGGGCATAACGTGCTAGCTTACTAAAGTCATCCACATACTGGCCAACTGTACGTCCTCGTTGGCGCAAGTTGTGAAACTCATGCTTCTTCATGGCCATAGCTCCTGCTGAAACATGGGCAGTACGAAAAGCCTGCTGAAACTGATCCCATGTGACAGTGTCGATGGGGTAAGTGGCTGTGAAATTCTCCCACCATGATGCTGCGGGTCCATCAAGCTGATGTGCGGCAAAGCGCACTCTCTCCACATCTATGCATCCTGTAGTGGCCAACTCCCTTCCAATCTTGCGGAGCCAATCATCCGCAACTATCGGCTCGGTGCTACTAGAGAACACCGACGGATTAAGCCTCAAGAAACGGGTTAAGTGATCAACAGGTGGTGGTGGTGGCGGGTTGTTGTTGTTGTTGTTGTTCCCCTGATTCTGATTCTGAACTAGTATTTGCATCAATGCATTCTGCTGTTGGATCAACTGAGTGAGCTCCGGTGGGAAAGCGAATCCATTGTCATGTCTCGGAGGCATCTGATGGTTTAGAAAGGATGAGAATACATAATAGAATGAGGTCTAGAGAGAAAACACTACCCATATGCACATGAGATAAACACAAACATATCACTTCAATCAATTCAAACAAGGGCATACAACGGTCTAACTATCGTTACAAAAGTGCTCGGACTATACTATATACATGGGGGAATACTACTACTGTTATGGTGGTCGACTAGAAAAATTGATCGGTCGAAGACTCCATGATATCTGCTCTAGCTTCATCAACATAGTCATCATCGCTATCATCAGGGTTTGAGTCGGTGTCGTCGATGATGATGTAGTTCTCTGGGCAAGTGCAATCGTCATCATCTCCTCTTGGCGCGGGGTATCCCATGAATACTTTTAGCTTCTTCTTCAGATCATCATTCTTCTCCACAAGTGTTGTCATTTCCTCCTCATATCCCTTGCGGGTAGACTTGAGTTCTTCTTCCAGCTCTGCGATCCTGGTCATAGCTTTCTTCAGATCTATCATGCCTGCGCACATCTGGTTCTCCTGGCGTCAAATGTGCTGGTTTAACTCCTGGATGAATGTTGCAATGCATCTATCCTTCCTGGTGCTGATCATCTCCCATTGCTCATCTCGGTGCCCACAATTTTGGTAGATAGTATCCTTGAGATCCTTGTGGTAAAGTTCTCCAATGTGTCCCATGGTGATGTGAGCTGCCATGCTCTTTCCTAGACTCCAGGTTGGTGCATCAAGGAAAACTCTATGGGCTCAGTGACTGGCATGAACGTCCTTCCTGGAACTTGAACTTGGATCATCCAACGCTTCTCTTCTGGTGAAGTGGCGATGTAGGTCACGGTGAAGCTTGGTACTCCGATATTCAGGTATCTAGTGACTTCCTTCAAGTGGCGTCCAAAAGGTGTATCTTCATCCGGTTGTGTGAACTTGTTCCTTGCATCTGCCATCCTAAAGAGTAGAGAAGGGAGAGGAGTTAGAAATGAGAAGAGAGTAGTGATCTAGGGCTTTAGCTTAGTGGTCATGTCCTACAGTCAGCGTGTGCTCTGATACCATCTTGTAGCGACCAGACCTCAAACAGTCTGATCTCTGTGCATCAATGCCATCCCTGGATCGGTAATGCTGACACGCACAGTACTTGAAGGATTTATAATAGAGTAGCAATCACACACTTATTACATCGAATGTCTCAAACGAGAACTTATTACAATAAATATGGCTTAAGGCCATCTAAATACGATAACAGCGGAAGGCTTGGAATATAAAGCGAGTCCATCAACTCCAACGACATCACTGAGTGAAAGATCACGACCTAAGGCACCTTATTCGTTGTCTGAAAAGTCTCCAACATGAACATTGCAGCCCGAAAACGGGTCAGCACATGGAATATGCTGGCAATGTAACACATAGAGAGTAATGAATAGAATAATGCTATCACTACATGCATATATGGCTGGTGGAAAGCTCTATGGTTACAGTTTTGCATAAAGCCAATTTTCCCCTACAACAAAGGAATAAATTTTATTTAACTATCATGGTGGTTGTTAAACATTGAGAAGGTTCACCCAACTCAATTCCAATTAAGCATCAACATTAAACCCAAGAAATTAAATTAAGTAACATGACGAGATTCACATGATAATCCAAGAAACTAGATACTCAAAACGTCCATAACCGGGGGACACGGCTAACCATGATTAGTTTGTACACTCTGCAGAGGTTTGCACACTTTTCCCCACAAGACTCGATCTCCTCCTTTGGATTTCTCGCACTACATGGTGTTTGAGAAACGGATGACCGAGACATAGTATTTTAGAAGCGTTAGCACCTTACGATGGGTAGACAGTACCACCTACATCCCCTACATCTGCTAGTCTACCACTGTAAGAGTTCACACGACTTAATCAACTATGCTAGAGCCCATAGTAGCTTGCGGCTGCACACATAAGTTTCTAGCATGAATAATCTCATGATCCCTTTGAGCCTGGGTGGCGGTCCATAGGAGAATCACACGGTACCCCGGGATTTCAAAAAATACAGGAAACACTGGGTTCCCCAGGTGCCTCAATCAACCCAGATGTGTATTTAAGTAGCCACCTTAAGTTGAACCATTAATTAACAAACTCACATCTGTCATGGATACACTCACCCAATCCACGTCTATGAGTAAAGCATAGCAATATAAGCAACATAGAAGTAACTCCCAAAGGTTTGATAATAAACATGACATAGGTACTACCTCATCTACTTCCCAAAACCCACATATTAATCAGATCCTAACCATGCAATTGTCTGAGGATTGATCTAATGCAATAAAACTGGGTAGTAAAGATGTATGATCAAAGTGTTACTTGCCTTGCTGATGATCCGTGAAACCTAGAGACTCGTAGTAGCACGCTGCGCACTCCAGGTACTCTATCGCAAACAAACAAGCATACAATAAGCACTCATCTAATGCACGGGTAAAACTCAAATAAGAGATCTAACCAGAAAGTCCAACTTAAGAACTCCGGTTTGCAAAAAGAATCAAATCAAACGAAGCAACAAAACTCAAACGACGAAAGAAACAAGCTTCATTTACTAATCTGGACCTAAGTCAAATTTTACAGTAGCAAAAACTTGTTTAAGTTGGTTAAACGGAAAGAGGGTTTCAAGACGAAACTCTAGGCGCTTGAATCGCCTGATTCTGATAAACAAGCGAAAAGATAAACTAAAACGAAAACCGGATTAGTAATCATGATCAAAATAATCGCGAAAAACCCGAGAAAAAGAAAAACTGACGAACAGGCTAACGAGCGAACGTTCGTTATCTGCGGCTAAATCATGAAAACCGTTCATTTAAACGAACGTATGGACAAACGTCCGCTAAGTACCTAAACCGAAATAAAACCGACGAACCGAAACTAAAAAAACGGATCTAGGGTTTTAAAAAAAATTGAACGGTTTTTATAAAAAAAACCCAGCGGCGGCTACCTCGGGTCCGGCGGGATTCCGGCAAGGCGGCGAGGCGGCGGCGGGCTCCGGCGGGCAGCTACGGGCGGCGGCGGCGGGACGGCGGCGGCTGGCGCGGGACTGTGCGGCGATGGTGGCTAGGGTTTCGCGGGGGCGCGTATGGGTGCGGGGTCGCGGCCTCGGGCTTTAAAGGCCGGCCGGGCAAGGTCTCGTGGCCGGGTACGGCCTGAAGTCGGTTTGACTTAAAAAAAAATTCTGGCGTGCAGAAAAAGAAAGAAAAGAAATACTAAACGGACTCCAAAAATCCCGAAATAAATTTCCCTGTCCTCTAAAAATAAGCTGGACAAGCTGAACATTTATTTGGGCCTATAATGCAATTTTGAAAAACGCGCATTTTTCCTAATTCAAATAAAATAGCGATAAAACTCTGAAATAAAATCTTATTTGGTTTTATTATTAAATCTCCAATATTTCTTTATTTTGGAAAAGTCATTTTATTCCCTCTCTCTTATTTTTATATAAGAAATATACAAAGATAAAATAATTAAAATCAAATGATCTTATTTTAAAAATTTTGAGGAAACTCAAATATGAAAATAATGAAATCCCCAACTCTCTCCGAGGGTCCTTGAGTTGCGTAGAATTTCTAGGATCAAGCCAAAATGCAATAAAATATGATATGCAATGATGATCTAATGTATAACATTCCAAATTGAAAATTTGGGATGTTACATAAGCTTTCTTTGGCCATGTTATTTTGAGAAGACATAATTGCCTTGTTAGTATGCTTGAAATATTATTGTTTTTATGTCAATATTAAACTTTTGTTTTGAATCTTTTGGATGTGAGCATTCATGCCACAATAAAGAGAATTACATGGATAAAATATGTTAGGTAGCATTTCACATCAACATTTTTGTTTTTATCATTTACCTACTCGAGGACGAGCAGGAATTAAGCTTGGGGATGCTTGATATGTCTCCAACGTATCTATAATTTTTGATTGTTCCATGCTATTATATTATCTGTTTTGGATGTTTAATATGCATTTATCTGCTATTTTATATTATTTTCTGGGACTAACTATTAACCTAGAGCCCAATGCCAATTTATGTTTTTTTGCCTATTTTAGAGTTTCACACAAAAGGAATACCAAACGGAGTCCAAGCGGAATGAAACTTCCGCGATGATCTTTCTTGGACCAGAAGCAAACCAGGAGAGTTGGAGATGAAGTCGGAGATGCAACGACGCGGCCACGGGGGTGGAGGGCGCGCCCCTACCTCCTGAGCCCCTTGTGGGTCTCCTGACCTAGTTCCCTCTCCTATATATACTCGTATACCCTAAAAACATCGAGGGAAGCCATGAAACCACTTTTCCAGTGCCGCAACCTTCTGTACCCGTGAGATCCCATCTAGGGACCTTTTCCGGCGTCCTGTCGGAGGGGGATTCGATCATGGAGGGCTTCTACATCAACACCATTCCTCTCCGATGAAGCGTGAGTAGTTTACCACAGACCTATGGGTCCATAGCTAGTATCTAGATGGCTTCTTCTCTCTCTTTGATTCTCAATACCATGTTCTCCTCGATGTTCTTGGAGATCTATTTGATGTGATATTCTTTTGCGGTGTGTTTGTCGAGATCCGATGAATTGTGGATTTATAATCAGATTATCTATGAATATTATTTGGTTCTTCTCTGAATTCCTATATGCATGATTTGATATCTTTGCAAGTCTCTTTGAATTATCGGTTTAGTTTGGCCTACTAGATTGGTTTTTCTTGCAATGGGAGAAGTGCTTAGCTTTGGGTTCAATCTTGCGGTGTCCTTTCCCAGTACAGTAGGGGCAGCAAGGCACGTATTGTATTGTTGCCATTGAGGATAAAAAGATGGGGTTTTCATCATATTGCTTGAGTTAATTCCTCTACATCATGTGATCTTACTTAATGCGTTACTCCGTTCTTTATGAACTTAATACTATAAATGCATGTTGGATAGCGGTCGATGTGTGGAGTAATAGTACTAGATGCAGAATCGATTCGGTCTACTTGACACGGACATGACGCCTATGTTCATGATCATTGCCTTAGATATCGTCATAACTTTACGCTTTTCTATCAATTGCTCGACAGTAATTTGTTTACCCACTGTAATATTTGCTATCTTGAGAGAAGCCACTAATGAAATCTAGGGCCCCTGGGTCTCTTTTCCATTATATTGAATCTCTTTTACATCATACTAGTTTCTGATCTACTATTTTGCAATCTTTTACTTTCCGATCTATAAACCAAAAATACAAAAAATATTTACTTTGCCGTTTATATATCTCTATCATATCTCACTTTTGCAAGTAACCGTGAAGGGATTGACAACTCCTTTATCGCATTGGGTGCAAGTTGTTGATTGTTTGTGCAGGTATTCAGTGACTTGTGCGTTGTCTCCTACTCGATTGATACCTTGGTTCTCAAACTGAGGGAAATACTTACTCTACTTTGCTGCACCAGCCTTTCCTCTTCAAGGGAGAAACCAACGCAAGCTCAAGAGGTAGCAATAATAAACATTCAAGATTGATACTATAATAGCATGGGACAATAAAAAATTATAGATACGTTGGAGACGTATCAATGGGTGTGCATCCAACTTGCTTGCTCATGAAGACCTCGGGCATCTGAGGAAGCCCATCATCGGAGTATACAAGCCAAGTTCTATAATAAAAAATTCCCACTAATATTTGAAAATGGAAGCATAGGAGACTCTTTATATGAAAAACATGGTGCTACTTTGAAGCACAAGTGTGGAAACAGATAGTAACATTGTCCCTTTTCTCTTTTTCTCTCATTTTTTGGTGGGATCTTTTTGGCTTCTTTTTTCTTGGGCTCTTTTTGGCCTCTCTATTTATTTTATTTCCCCACTGGGACAATGCTCTAATAGTTAATAATGATGATCATCATACTTCTATTTACTTACAGCTCAAAATTGTAACTCGATACTAGAACAAAATATTACTCTATATGAATGCCTCTGGTAGTGTACCAGGATGTACAATGATCTAGCATAACAGGTATAAAAATGATGAATGGTGGCCGAGCCACAAATACTATGTCAACTATATGACAATGCAAAGCAATATGATAATGATGATGTGTGTCATAAAACAGAATGGTGCAAGTTGCATGGCAATATATCTCAGAATGGCTATGAAAATGCCATAATAGGTAGGTGCGGTGGATGTTTTGAGGAAGATATAAGGAGGCTTATGTGTGATAGAGCATATCATATCACGGGGTTTGTATGCACCGGCGAAGTTTACACCAACTCTCGAGGTGAGAAAGGGCAATGCATGGTACCGAAGAGTCTAGCAAATTGCGGAAAGGTGAGAGTGTGTATAATCCATGGACTCACACTAGTCATAGAGAACTCATATACTTATTGCGGAAGTTTATTAGCCCTCGAAGCAAAGTACTAGTACACATGTTCCTAGGGGGCTAGATTGGTAGGAAAGACCATCGCTTGTCCCCACCGCCACTCATAAGGAAGACAATCAATAATAAAACATGCTCCAACTTCTTAGCATAACGAGAGACCACACGTGCATGCTTCGGGAATCACAAACCTTAGCACCAATATTCAGACTAAACCACAATCATTCACTAGTACCTCCCATATATTACCATCTTAATATCGCAAAATTATTGCAAGGAATCAAACTTATCATATTCAGTGATCTACATGAAAGTTTTTATTATATCCCTCTTAAATACCTATCATATTAGGACAAATTCATAACCCGTGCATATTACCATTACTATTTATCAAACTCTCAAAATGATACAAGTGAAGCATGAGAGGTGCAACTTTTTCTTTAAAATATAACCACTATTGTGCTCTAAAAATATAAGTGAAGCACTAGAGTAACTGCCTAGCTCAAAAGATATAAGCGAAGCACAAAAAGTATTCTTACCATCATGAATGAGTGTGTATCCCTCTCCAAAGGTGTCCAACAAAGATGATTGTGACAAACTAAAAAGCAACAAAGCAAAGATTAATATTATACACGACACTCCAACCAAAACTCATATCATGTGATGAATAAAAAAATAGCTCCAAGTAATTTACTGATGGTTGTAGACGAAAGAGGGGACGCCACCCGGGGCATCCCCAAGATTAGATGCTTGGGTCTCTCTAGATATTACCTTGGGGTGCCTTGGGAATCCCCAAGCTTAGGATCTTACCGCTCTCTATTCCTTCATCTGTCGTGGTCTTACTCAAAACTTGAAAACTTCAGCACATAAAACTCAACAAAAACCTTCGTGAGATCCATTAGTATACCAATCAAATCACAAACTGTAGGTACTATTATGAACCCATTAATTTTTTATTATTGCATAATATACATACTGTATTCCAACTTCTCCATGACTTATACCCGTGATACAAGCCATAGATTTATCAAAACAAGCAAACTATGCAACAAAAATAGAATCTGTCCAAAATAGAATAGTTTGTAACAATCTGAATAATGACTATACTTCTAGAACTGTAAAAATTCTGAAGTATTAGGACAATGTGGGAAATTTTTAAATCAATCATGTGTAAAAAAATCAGATAAAAAACACATTCTAGTGATTTTTGAAAATTCACGGAATGAGCGCAAAAGTTTCTGTTTTTTCACATAATTGAATCAACTATCAACCAAGTTATCTCAAAGGCTTTACTTGGCACAAACACTAATTAAAACACAAAAACACAACCATAACAGTAGCATAATTGTGTGCACACTCAAAAGCAGAAAAGATAAATATTGGTTTCTCTCCCAACAAGCTCTTTCTTTGTAGCCATTGAGATAGGTGCTACCTCTTGAGCTTGCGTTGGTTTTTCCATTGAAGAGGAAATGGTGATGCAACAAAGTAGCGTAAGTATTTCCCTCAGTTTTGAGAACCAAGGTATCAATCCAGTAGGAGACGGCGCACAAGTCACCTAGTACCTACACAAACAATCAAGAACCTTGCAACCAACGCGATAAAGGGGTTGTCAATCCCTTCACGGTCACTCGCAAAAGTGAGATCTAATGGGGATAATAAAGTAAATATTTTTGGTATTTTTGTTGTATAGATTGGAAAGTAAAGATTGCAAAATAGTAAACGAGATTCGATAATATGGAAAAGAGATGCAATATAGTGGAAAAGAGACCCGGGGGCCATAGGATTCACTAGTGGCTTCTCTCAAGATAGCATGTATTACTGTTGGTGAACAAATTACTGCCAAGCAATTGATAGAAAAGCGCATAATTATGAAAATATCTAAGGCAATGATCATGAACATAGGCATCACGTCCATGTCAAGTAGATCGAACCTATTATGCATCTACTACTATTACTCCACACATCGATCGCTATCCAGCATGCATTAAGCAAGATGACATGATGTAGAGGGATAAACTCAAGCAATATGATATAAACCCCATCTTTTTATCCTCGATGGCAACAATACAATACGTGCCTTGCTGCCCCTACTGTCACTGGGAAAGGACACCGCAAGATTGAACCCAAAGCTAAGCACTTGTCCCATTGCAAGAAAGATCAATCTAGTAGGCCAAACTAAACCAATAATTCGAAGAGACTTGCAAAGATATCAAATCATGCATATATGAATTCAGAGAAGAACCAAATAATATTCATAGATAATCTTGTTCATAAATCCACATTTCATCGGATCTCGGCAAACACACCGCAAAAGAGTATTACATCGAATAGATCTCCAAGAACAACGAGGAGAACTTTGTATTGAGAATCAAAGAGAGAGAAGAAGCCCTCTAGCTAATAACTATGAACCCAAAGGTTTGTGGTAAACTACTCACGCTTCATTTGAGAGGCAATGGTGTTGATGTAGAAGCCCCCCGTGATTGATTCACCCTCTGGCAGATCGCCGAAAAAGGCCCCAAGATGGGATCTCACGGGTACAGAAGGTTGCAGCGGTGGAAAAGTGGTTTTGTGGCTCCCCGTGGTGTTTCTAGGGTATAAGAGTATATATAGGCGAAAGAAGTACGTCGGTGGAGCTACGAGGGGCCCACAAGGGTGGGGGGCACGCCTACCCCCCTAGACGCGCCCTCTTGCCTCGTGGACGCCTCATGGCGTTTCTGACTTCAACTCCAAGTCTTCTGGTTTGCTTTCGGTCCAAGAAAGATCATTGCGAAGGTTTCATTCCTTTTGGACTCCGTTTGATATTCCTTTTCTGCAGAACTCTGAAATAGGCAAAAAAACAGAAACTGGCACTAGGCCTCCAGTTAATAGGTTAGTCCCAAAAATAATATAAAAGAGCATATTAAAGCCCATTAAACATCTAAAACAGATAATATAATTGCATGGAACAATCAAAAATTATAGATACGTTGGAGACGTATCAAGCATCCCCAGGCTTAATTCCTGCTCGTCCTCGAGTAGGTAAATGATAAAAACAGAATTTTTGATGTGGAATGCTACCTAACATATTTATCAATGTAATTTTATTTATTATGGCATGAATGTTCAGATCCAAAATATTCAAGATAAAAGTTTAATATTGACATAAAAACAATAATACTTCAAGCATACTAACAAACCAATCATGTCTTCTTAAAATACATGGCCAAAGAAAGCTATCCCTACAAAATCATATAGTCTGGTTATGCTCTATCTTCATCACACAAAGTATTTAATCATGCACAACCCCGATGACAAGCCAAGCAATTGTTTCATACTTTTGATGTTCTCAAACTTTTTCAATCTTCACGCAATACATGAGCGTGAGCCATGGACATAGCACTATAGGTGGAATAGAATGGTGGATGTGGAGAAGGCAAAAAGGAGAAGATAGTCTCACATCAACTAGGTGTATCAACGGGCTATGGAGATGCCCATCAATAGATATCAATGTGAGTGAGTAGGGATTGCCATGCAACGGATGCACTAGAGCTATAAGTGTATGAAAGCTCAACCAAAGAAACTAAGTGGGTGTGCATCCAACTTGCTCGCTCACGAAGACCTATGGCACTTTGAGGAAGCCCATCATTGGAATATACAAGTCAAGTTCTATAATGAAAAATTCCCACTAGTATATGAAAGTGACAACATAGGAGACTCTCTATTATGAAGATCATGGTGCTACTTTGAAGCACAAGTATGGTAAAAGGATAGTAGCATTGACTCTTCTCTATTTTTCTCTCATTTTTTTATTTGGGCCTTTTTTCTCTCTCTTTTTATGGCCTCTTTTTTTTAGTCCGGAGTCTCATCCCGACTTGTGGGGGAATCATAGTCTTCATCATCCTTTCCTCACTGGGACAATGCTCTAATAATGAAGATCATCACACTTTTATTTACTTACAACTCAAGAATTACAACTCAATACTTAGAACAAAATATGACTCTATGTGAATGCCTCCAGCGGTGTACCGGGATGTGCAATGATTCAAGAGTGACATGTATGAAAAATTATGAATGTTGGATTTTCCACAAATACGATGTCAACTTCATGATCATGCAAGGCAATATGACAGTGATGGAGCGTGTCATAATAAATGGAACGGTGGAAAGTTGCATGGCAATACATCTCAGAATGGCTATGGAAATGCCATAATAGGTAGGTATGGTGGATGTTTTGAGGAAGGTATATGGTGGGTGTATGGTACTAGCAAAAGTTGCGCGGTACTAGAGAGGCTAGCAATGGTGGAAGGGTGAGAGTGCGTATAATCCATGGACTCAACATTAGTCATAAAGAACTCACATACTTATTGTAAAAATTTATTAGTTATCAAAACGAAGTACTACGCACATGCTCCTACGGGGATAGATTGGTAGGAAAAGACCATCGCTCGTCCCCGACCGCCACTCATAAGGAAGACAATCGATAAATAAATTATGCTCCAACTTCATCACATAACGGTTCAGCATACGTGCATGCTATGATAATCACAAACTTTAACACAAGTATTACTCAAATTCACAACTACTCAACTAGCATGTCTCTAATATCACCATCTTCATATCTCAAAACAATCATAAAGAATCAAACTTCTCATAGTATGCAATGCACTTTATATGAAAGTTTTTATTATACCCACCTTGGATGCCCATCATATTAGGACTAATTTTATAACCAAAGCAAATTACCATGCTGTTCTAAAGACTCTCAAAATAATATAAGTGAAGCATGAGAGATTAACAATTTCTATAAAATAAAACCACCACCGTGCTCTAAAAAGATATAAGTTAAGCACTAGAGCAATATTGTCTAGCTCAAAAGATATAAGTGAAGCACATAGAGTATTCTAATAAATTCCGACTCATGCGTGTCTCTCCCAAAAGGTGTGTACAGCAAGTATGATTGTGGTAAAGTAAAAAGCAAAGACTCAAATCATACAAGACGCTCCAAGCAAAACACATATCATGTGGTGAATAAAAATATAGCCTCAAGTGAAGTTACCAATAGACGAAGACGAAAGAGGGGATGCCTTCTGGGGCATCCCCAAGCTTAGGCTTTTGGCTGTCCTTGAATTTTACATTGGGGTGCCTTGGGCATCCCCAAGCTTAGACTGTTGCCACTCCTTATTCCAAAATCCATCAAATCTTTACCCAAAACTTGAGAACTTCACAACACAAAACTTCAACAAAAAATCTCATGAGCTCCTTTAGTATAAGAAAATAAACCACCACTTTAAGGTAATGTAATGAACCCATCCTTTATTTATATTGGTGTTAAAACTACTGTATTCCAACTTCTCTATGGTTCATACCCACCGATACTACTCATAGATTCATCAAAATAAGCATACAACACATGAAAAACAGAATCTGTCAAAAACAGAACAGTCTGTAGCAATCTGTAACTTTCTAATACTTCTGTAACTCTAAAAATTCTGAAATAAATTGGTGGACGTGAGGAATTTTTCTATTAATCATCTGCAAAAATAATCAACCTAAAATCACTCTTCTGTAAAAAATGACAGCTATTCTCGTTAGCGCAAAAGTTTCTGTTTTTTACAGCAAGAACTCAAAGACTTCACCCAAGTCTTCCCAAAGGTTCTACTTGGCACAAACACTAATTAAAACATAAAACCACATATAAACAGAGGCTAGATGAATTATTTATTACTAAACAGGAGCAAAAAGCAAAGAACAAAAATAAAAAATTGGGTTGCCTCCCAACAAGCGCTGTCATTTAATGCCCCTAGCTAGGCATAAAAACACGAATAGATCTAGGTATTGCCATAATAATGATAGGGAAAATCGCGAAAACTCATCTCGTACTCCCTACGTTCAGCAGCAATTTTTCTTTGTGGCAAGCAAAAGTAATCAAAAGGGCTAAATTTAATGGGACAATAGTCCCCAAGATCAAGCTCGGGAGGAACTGGTTCCTCCTTTGGCCCTTCATATTGCACAACCGATTCATCATTATAAGCATTCTTTTGGCAAAAAGTCATGAGCCTTTGTTCAAGAGGAAAACCTAACCCATTGTTCTGAATATAAAAATTATCATTAAGTTCAGAAATCCTATCAACTAGAACATCGGTAGGAACCGTTTTTCGAAGGTTTTCATTATAAGCAACATGATCTAAAGATCGTAAACGCATTATGTCTTCTTGATTAAAAAGATTCGCTTCTATGGGAGGACGACCAGCATCCATCCTATAATGCGCAAAAATTTCATTGGCCTCTTTCATTATAAATTTGAATTGCTAGAAAGATGGTAGCCCCTCGCTTAACAGAAGAATGCTCAATATTAGAAAACTCTAGAAAAATCCTTTGTATGCAAGGATGCATGTGGATAAATTGTCTTTCAAGTTCAACTACGAGCAAAGATATAACATCCACAAGACTACTAGTTCTATGAAGAATAGACCCGCCCATAATGGGCAAAGCACCGGCACAAGTAAAAAAATCTTGAATAACTCCTTTTCCAATAATATTACCACTACCAATCCAAAACTTTTTAGTGTGTAAAATAGTAGGTTCTTCATGAGGATTATCAAAAGCATCAAAGTTTCCCCCATCGTTACTACTATCTTTTTCAATGATAACCTTCCCAGTTTCAGACATGATGGAAACAAACCGCACACACAAGAAGCAAGCGAAAAGAGACGAATGGAAGAGGGGCGAAGAAAAGGCAAAGGTTTTCGAAAATCGTTTTAGAAGTGGGGGAGAGGAAAACGAGAGGCGAATGGCAAATAATGTAATGCGAGGGAGAAGAGTTTATGATGGGTACTTGGTATGGCTTGACTTGGCGTAGATCTCCCCGGCAACGGTGCCAGAAATCCTTCTTGCTACCTCTTGAGCCTGTGTTGGTTTTTCCTTGAATAGGAAAGGGTGATGCAACAAAGTAGCGCAAGTATTTCCCTCGGTTTTGAGAACCAAGGTATCAATCCAGTAGGAGACTAAAGGAAATATGCCCTAGAGGCAATAATAAAGTTATTATTTGATTCCTTATATCATGATAAATGTTTATTATTCATGCTAGAATTATATTAACCGGAAACATGATACATGTGTGAATACATAGACAAACTTAATGTCACTAGTATGCCTCTACTTGACTAGCTCATTAATCAAAGATGGTTATGTTTCCTAACCATAGACATGAGTTGCCATTTGATTAACGGGATCACATCATTAGGAGAATGATGTGATTGACATGACCCATTCCATTAGCTTAGCACTTGATCGTTTAGTATGTTGCTATTGCTTTCTTCCTGACTTATACATGTTCCTACAACTATGAGATTATGCAACTCCCATTTACCGGAGGAACACTTTGTGTGCTACCAAATGTCACAACGTAACTGGGTGATTATAAAGGAGCTCTACAGGTGTCTCCAAAGGTATATGTTGAGTTGGCATATTTCGAGATTAGGTTTTGTCACTCCGATTGTCGGAGAGGTATCTCTGGGCCCTCTCGGTAATGCACATCACTATAAGCCTTGCAAGCAATGTAGCTAATGAGTTAGTTACAGGATGATGCATTACATAATGAGTAAAGATACTTGCTGGTAACGAGATTGAACTAGGTATTGGGATACCAACGATCGAATCTCGGGCAAGTAACATACCGATGACAAAGGGAACAACGTATGTTGTTATGCGGTTTGATCGATAAAGATCTTCATAGAATATGTAGGAGCCAATATGGGCATCCAGGTTCCGCTATTGGTTATTGATCAGAGAGATGTCTCAGTCATGTCTACATAGTTCTCGAACCCGTAGGGTCCACACGCTTAACGTTCATTGACGATATAGTATTATATGAGTTATGTATGTTGGTAACCGAATGTTGTTCGGAGTCCCGAATGAGATCACGGACATGACGAGGAACTCCAGAATGGTCCAGAGATGAAGTTTAATATATGGGATAATGTTGTTTGGTCCCCGAAGAGGTTCCAGATGTTTCCCGAAATGTTTGGGTACGAGAACACGTTATTTGGGCCAAAGGGGAAAGCCCACAAGGTTTTTGGAAAGCGCAAAAGGAAGTTTTGCGGAGTCCAGTGCCAGACGCCAGGGTCCCTGGCATCTGGGTCCAGACGCCGGGAACCCTGGCATCTGGCCCTGGAGTCCGAGAAGGACTCTTGCCTTTTGGGTGAAACCGAATTTGTGGAGGCTTTTACTGCAAGTTTCAACCCCAAGGCACAACATATAAATAGAGGGGCAAGGCTAGCACCAAGAACACATGAAGAAACACCAAGCCGTGTTCCGGCAACACCGTCCCCTCTAGCTTATACTCCATCATAGTTTTCGTAGTGCTTAGGCGAAGCCCTGCGGAGATGGTTCTTCACCAACACCATCACCACGCCGTTGTGCTACCGGAACTCATCTACTACTTCGCTCATGTTGCTGGATCGAGAAGGCGAAGACGTCATCGAGCTGAACGTGTGCAGAACTCGGAGGTGCCGTGCGTTCGATACTTGGATCGGTCGGATCGTGAAGACGTACGACTACATCAACTGTGTTGATAAACGCTTCCGCTTAGCGATCTTCAAGGGTATGAATATACACTCTCCCTCTCATTACTATGCATCACCATGATCTTGCGTGTGCGTAGGAATTTTTTTTGAAATTACTACGTTCCCCAATAGTGGCATCCGAGCCAGGTTTTATGCGTAGATGTTATATGCACGAGTAGAACACAAGTGAGTTGTGGGCGATACAAGTCATACTGCTTACCAGCATGTCATACTTTGGTTCGGCGGTATTGTTGGATGAAGCGGCCCAGATCGACATTACGCATACGCTTGCGCGAGACTGGTTCTACCGACGTGCTTTGCACATAGGTGGCTGGCGGGTGTTACTTTCTCCAACTTTAGTTGAACCAAGTGTAGCTACGCCCGGTCCTTGAGAAAGTTAAAACAACACTGACTTGACGAACTATCGTTGTGGTTTTGATGCGTAGGTAAGAACGGTTATTGCTGAGCCCATAGCAGCCATGTAAAATTTGCTACAACAAAGTAGAGGATGTCTAACTTGTTTTTGCAGGGCATGTTGTGATGTGATATGGTCAAGACGTGATGCTATATTTTATTGTATGAGATGATCATGTTTTGTAACCGAGTTATCGGCAACTGGCAGGAGCCATATGGTTGTCGCTTTAATGTATGAAATGCAAGCCGTAGTGATAGTCGTAGAAGCAATAGATGGCGAAATGATAACGATGCTACGATGGAGATCAAGGTGTCGCGCCAGTGACGATGGTGATCACAACGGTGCTTCGGAGATGGAGATCACAAGCACAAGATGACGATGGCCATATCATATCACTTATATTGATTGCATGTGATGTTTATCCTTTATGCATCTTATCTTGCTTTGATTGACGGTAGCATTTTAAGATGATCTCTCACTAATTATCAAGAAGTGTTCTCCCTGAGTATGCACCGTTGCGAAAGTTCTTCGTGTTGAGACACCACGTGATGATTGGGTGTGATAGGCTCTATGTTCAAATACAACGGGTGCAAAACAGTTGCACACGCGGAATATTCAAGTTAAACTTGACGAGCCTAGCATATACAGATATGGCCTCGGAACATGGAGACCGAAAGGCCGAACGTGAATCATATAGTAGATATGATGAACATAGTGATGTTCACCATTGAAAACTACTCCATCTCACGTGATGATCGGACATGGTTTAGTTGATTTGGATCACGTGATCACTTAGATGACTAGAGAGATGTCTGTCTAAGTGGGAGTTCTTTAGTAATATGATTAATTGAACTTAAATTTATCATGAACTTAGTACCTGATAGTATTTGCTTGTCTATGTTTGTTGTAGATAGATGGCTCGTGCTGTTGTTCCGTTGAATTTTAATGCATTCCTTGAGAAAGCAAAGTTGAAAGATGATGGTAGCAATTACACGGACTGGGTCCGTAACTTAAGGATTATCCTCATTGCTGCACAGAAGAATTACGTCCTGGAAGCACCGCTAGGTGCCAAACCTGCTACAGGAGCAACACCAGATGTTATGAACATCTGGCAGAGCAAAGCTGATGACTACTCGATAGGTCAGTGTGCCATGCTTTACGGCTTAGAACCGGGACTTCAACGACGTTTTGAACATCATGGGGCATATGAGATGTTCCAGGAGTTGAAGTTAATATTTCAAGCAAATGCCCGGATTGAGAGATATGAAGTCTCCAATAAGTTCTACAACTGCAAGATGGAGGAGAATAGTTCTGTTAGTGAGCATATACTCAGAATGTCTGGGTATAATAATCACTTGATTCAATTGGGAGTTAATCTTCTAGATGATAGCGTCATTGACAGAATTCTTCAATCACTGCCACCAAGCTACAAGAGCTTCGTGATGAACTATAATATGCAAGGGATGGATAAGACAATTCCCGAGCTCTTCGCAATGCTAAAGGCTGCGGAGGTAGAAATCAAAAAGGAGCATCAAGTGTTGATGGTCAATAAGACCTCTAGTTTCAAGAAGAAGGGCAAAGGGAAAAAGAAGGGGAACTTCAAGAAGAACAGCAAACAAGTTGCTGCTTAAGAGAAGAAACCCAAGTCTGGACCTAAGCCTGAGACTGAGTGCTTCTACTGCAAGCGGACTGGTCACTGGAAGCGGAACTGCCCCAAGTATTTGGCGGATAAGAAGGATGGCAAGGTGAACAAAGGTATATGTGATATACATGTTATTGATGTGTACCTTACTAATGCTCGCAGTAGCACCTGGGTATTTGATACTGGTTCTGTTGCTAATATTTGCAACTCGAAATAGGGACTATGGATTAAGCGAAGATTGGATAAGGACGAGGTGACGATGCACGTGGGAAATGGTTCCAAAGTCGATGTGATCGTGGTCGGCACGCTACCTCTACATCTACCTTCGGGATTAGTTTTAGACCTGAATAATTGTTATTTGGTGCCAGCGTTGAGCATGAACATTATATTTGGATCTTGTTTGATGCGAGATGGTTATTCATTTAAATCAGAGAATAATGGTTGTTCTATTTATATGAGTAATATCTTTTATGGTCATGCACCCTTGAAGAGTGGTCTATTTTTATTAAATCTCGATAGTAGTGATACACACATTCATAATGTTGAAGCCAAAAGATGCAGAGTTGATAATGATAGTGCAACTTACTTGTGGCACTACCGTTTGGGTCATATTGGTGTAAAGCGCATGAAGAAACTCAATACATATGGACTTCTGGAATCACTTGGTACTTGCGAACCGTGCCTCATGGGCAAGATGACTAAAACGCCGTTCTCCGGAACTATGGAGCGAGTAACTGATTTGTTGGAAATCATACATACCGATGTGTGTGGTCCAATGAATGTTGAGGCTTGCGGCGGGTATTGTTATTTTCTCACCTTCACAGATGATTTGAGCAGATATGGGTATATCTACTTAATGAAACACAAGTCTGAAACATTTGAAAAGTTCAAAGAATTTCAGAGTGAAGTGGAAAATCATCGTAACAAGAAAATAAAGTTTCTACGATCTGATCGTGGAGGAGAATATTTGAGTTACGAGTTTGGTTTACATTTGAAACAATGCGGAATAGTTTCGCAACTCACGCCACCCGGAACACCACAGCGTAATGGTGTGTCCGAACATCGTAATCATACTTTACTAGATATGGTGCGATCTATGATGTCTCTTACTGATTTACTGCTATCGTTTTGGGGTTATGCTTTAGAGACGGCCGCATTCACGTTAAATAGGGCACCATCAAAATCCGTCGAGACGACGCCTTATGAACTATGGTTTGGCAAGAAACCAAAGTTGTCGTTTCTTTAAGTTTGGGGCTGTGATGCTTATGTGAAGAAACTTCAACCAGTTAAGCTCGAACCCAAATCGGAGAAATGTGTCTTCAGGATACCCAAAAGAGACTATTGGGTACACCTTCTATCACAGATCTGAAGGCAAGACTTTTGTTGCTAAATTCGAATCCTTTCTAGAGAAGGAGTTTCTCTCGAAAGAAGTGAGTGGGAGGAAAGTAGAACTTGATGAGGTAACTATACCTGCTCCCTCATTGGAAAGTAGTTCATCACAGAAACCGGTTCCTGTGACAACTACACCAATTAGTGAGGAAGCTAATGATATTGATCATGAAACTCAGACCAAGTTACTACCGAACCTCGTAGGTCAACCAGAGTAAGATCCGCACCAGAGTGGTATGGTATTCCTATTCTGGAGGTCATGTTACTTGACCATGGCGAACCTACGAACTATGAGGAAGTGATGATGAGCCTAGATTCCGCAAAATGGCTTGAGGCCATGAAATCTGAGATGGGATCCATGTATGAGAACAAAGTATGGACTTTGGTAGACTTGCCCGATGATCGGCAAGCCATCGAGAATAAATGGATCTTCAAGAAGAAGACTGACGCTGATGGTAATGTAACTGTCTACAAAGCTCGACTTGTTGCAAAAGGTTTTCGACAAGTTCAAGGGGTTGACTACGATGAGACTTTCTCACCTATAGCGATGCTTAAGTCTGTCCAAATCATGTTAGCAATTGCCGCATTTTATGATTATGAAATATGGCAAATGGATGTCAAAACTGTGTTCCTGAATGGGTTTCTGGAAGAAGAGTTGTATATGATGCAACCAGAAGGTTTTGTCGATCCAAAAGGTGCTAACAAAGTGTGCAAGCTCCAGTGATCCATTTATGGACTGGTGCAAGCCTCTCGGAGTTGGAATAAACGCTTTGATAGTGTGATCAAAGCATATGGTTTTATACAGACTTTTGGAGAAGCATGTATTTACAAGAAAGTGAGTGGGAGCTCTGTAGCATTTCTGATATTATATGTAGATGAGATATTATTAATTGGAAATGATATAGAATTTCTGGATAGCATAAAGGGATACTTAAATAAAAGTTTTTCGATGAAAGACCTCGGTGAAGCTGCTTATTGGGCATTAAGATCTATAGAGATAGATCAAGACGCTTAATTGGACTTTTACAAAGCACATACCTTGATAAAGTTTTGAAAAAGTTCAAAATGGATTAGGCAAAGAAAGGGTTCTTGCCTGTATTACAAGGTATGAAGTTGAGTCAGACTCAATGCCCGACCACAGCAGAAGATAGAGAGAAAATGAAACATGTTCCCTATGCTTCAGCCATAGGCTCTATCATGTATGCAATGCTGTGTACCAGACCTGACGTATGCATAGCAATAAGTTTGGCAGGGAGGTACCAAAGTAATCCAGGAGTGGATCACTAGACAGCGGTCAAGAACATCCTGAAATAACTAAAAAGGACTAAGGATATGTTTCTAGTTTATGGAGGTGACAAAGAGCTAGTCGTAAATGGTTACGTCGATGCAAGCTTTGACACTGATCCGGATGATTCTAAATCGCAAACCGGATACATGTTTATATTGGATGGTGGAGCTATCAGTTGGTGCAGTTCTAAACAAAGCATCGTGGCGGGATCTACATGTGAAGCGGAGTACATAGCTGCTTCGGTAGCAGCAAATGAAGGAGTCTAGATGAAGGAGTTCATATCCGATCTAGGTGTTGTACCTAGTGCATCGGGTCCAATGAAAATCTTTTGTGACAATACTGGTGCAATTGCCTTGGCAAAGGAATCCAGATTTCACAAGAGAACCAAGCACATCAAGAGACGCTTCAACTCCATCCGGGACCAAGTCCCGGTGGGAGACATAGAGATTTGCAAGATACATACGTATCTGAATGTTGCAGACCCGTTGACTAAGCCTCTTCCACGAGTAAAACATGATCAACACCAAGGCTCCATGGGTGTTAGAATCATTACTGTGTAATCTAGATTATTGACTCTAGTGCAAGTGGGAGACTGAAGGAAATATGCCCTAGAGGCAATAATAAAGTTATTATTTATTTCCTTATATCATGATAAATGTTTATTATTCATGCTATAATTGTATTAACCGGAAACATGATACATGTGTGAATACATAGACAAACTTAATGTCACTAGTATGCCTCTACTTGACTAGCTCATTAATCAAAGATGGTCATGTTTCCTAACCATAGACATGAGTTGTCATTTGATTAACGGGATCACATCATTAGGAGAATGATGTGATTGACATGACCCATTCCGTTAGCTTAACACTTGATCTTTAGTATGTTGCTATTGCTTTCTTCATGACTTATACATGTTCCTACAACTATGAGATATGCAACTCCCGTTTACCGGAGGAACACTTTGTGTGCTACCAATGTCACAAAGTAACTGTGTGATTATAAAGGAGCTCTACAGGTGTCTCCAAAGGTATATGTTGAGTTGGCGTATTTCGAGATTAGGTTTTGTCACTCCGGTTGTCGTAGAGGTATCTCTGGGCCCTCTCGGTAATGCACATCACTATAAGCCTTGCAAGCAATGTAGCTAATGAGTTAGTTACGGGATGATGCATTACGTAACGAGTAAAGAGACTTGCGGGTAACGAGATTGAACTAGGTATTGGGATACCGACGATCGAATCTCGGGCAAGTAACATACCGATGACAAAGGAAACAACGTATGTTGTTATGCGGTTTGACTGATAAAGATCTTCGTAGAATATGTAGGAGCCAATATGGGCATCCAGGTTCCGCTATTGGTTATTGACCAGAGAGATGTCTCAGTATGTCTACATAGTTCTCGAACCCGTAGGGTCCGCACGCTTAACGTTCGTTGACGATATAGTATTATATGAGTTATGTATGTTGGTAACCGAATGTTGTTCGGAGTCCCGAATGAGATCACAGACATGACGAGGAACTCCGAAATGGTCCGGAAATGAAGTTTAATATATGGGATAATGTTGTTTGGTCTCCGAAAGGGTTCCAGAATTCACCGGAAGGGGTTCCGGATGTTTCTTGTAATGTTTGGGTACGAGAACACGTTATTTGGGCCAAAGGGGAAAGCCCACAAGGTTTTTGGAAAGCGCAAAAGGAAGTTTTGTAGAGTCCACGGGCCAGACGCCAGGGTCCCTGGCGTCTGGCCCTGGAGTCCGAGAAGTACTCTTGCCTTTCGGGTGAAACCGACTTTGTGGAGGCTTTTACTCCAAGTTTCGACCCCAAGGCTCAACATATAAATAGAGGGGCAGGGCTAGCACCAAGAACACATCAAGAAACACCAAGCCTTGTGCCGGCAACCCCGTCCCCTCTGGTTTATCCTCCGTCATAGTTTTCATAGTGCTTAGGCAAAGCCCTGCGGAGATTGTTCTGCACCAACACCGTCACCACGCCGTCGTGCTGCTGAAACTCATCTACTACTTCGCCCATCTTGCTGGATCGAGAAGGCGAGGACGTCATCGAGCTGAACATGTGCAGAACTCGGAGGTACTTGGATCGGTCGGATTGTGAAGACGTACGACTACATCAACCACGTTGATAAACGCTTCCGCTTAGCAATCTTCAAGGGTATGAAGATACACTCTCCCTCTCATTGCTATGCATCACCATGATCTTGCGTGTGCATAGGATTTTTTTTTAAAATTACTACGTTCCCCAACAGAGACGACGACAAGTCACCTAGTACCTACACAAACAATCAAGAACCTTGCAACCAACGCGATAAAGGGGTTGTCAATCCCTTCACGGTCACTCGCAAAAGTGAGATCTAATAGAGATAATAAAGTAAATATTTTTGGTATTTTTGTTGTATAGATTGGAAAGTAAAGATTGCAAAATAGTAAACGAGATTCGATAATATGGAAAAGAGATGCAATATAATGGAAAAGAGACCCCGGGGCCATAGGTTTCACTAGTGGCTTCTCTCGAGATATCATGTATTACTATGGGTGAACAAATTACTGTCGAGCAATTGGTAGAAAAGCACATAATTATGAAGATATCTAAGGCAATGATCATGAACATAGGCATCACGTCCATGTCAAGTAGAGCGAAAGGATTCTGCATCTACTACTTTACTCCACACATTGACCGTTATCCAGCATGCATCTAGAGTATTAAGTTCATGAGAATGGAGTAATGCATTATGCAAGATGACATGATGTAGAGGGATAAACTCAAGCAATATGATATAAACCCCATCTTTTTATCCTCGATGGCAACAATACAATACGTGCCTTGCTGCCCCTACTGTCACTGGGAAAGGACACCGCAAGATTGAACCAAAAGCTAAGCACTTCTCCCATTGCAAGAAAGATCAATCTAGTAGGCCAAACTAAACTGATAATTCAAAGAGACTTGCAAAGATATCAAATCATGCATATAAGAATTCAGAGAAGAACCAAATAATATTCATAGATAATCTTGTTCATAAATCCACAATTCATCGGATCTCGGCAAACACATCGCAAAAGAGTATTACATCGAATAGATCTCCAAGAACAACGAGGAATACTTTGTATTGAGAATCAAAGAGAGAGAAGAAGCCATCTATAGCTAATAACTATGGACCCGAAGGTTGATAACCCACAAGTATAGGGGATCACAATAGTTTTTGAGGGTAATTATTTAGGGTCATTTGCATTTCTGTCCCTAACTCGAACCACCTACTCAGATATGCCCCTAACTTCGAAGCCTGCTCAAATTTGCCCCTCCGCCGTTAAGTGACCTTACAAAAATGCCCTTCCGTTCCGTTTCCGTCCGGTCAAAGGGGTTTGACCGTCTCTGAGACGTTTGTTTGACATTTTTACCCCTGGAAAAAATAAAACAGAAATTAAAGAGAAGAAAGAGAGTGCTTACCTTTTGGACCAAGTTCAATGTGCACTTTGGCCCATGTGCATAGCACCAGGCCCACCCATCTCCCCCAGTCATCGTCTTCCTCATCGACTGCACGCGCCGGCGCGTGCCACCGTTGCTGTTGTTCGACAGCTTTCTGTCGTAGTAGCTCGGGTAGGGTTACTTAACGACGCCTGCAGGCCCCTGACAACCCTAGCTAACTTTCCCTCCCTTCCCCTGCTCGCTCTCCTCCCCTGCGGCCGGATCGACCGTCTTCCTCGTCTGTGGATCGCCGGAGCGCCATCGTCGATTCGCCAGCCCTATGCCGCTAAACCACAAATTAATGTCTTAGTCATGTTCGTGGTTCCCCCAAGATGTCGCCCAGCCCCCTAAACCAGTGGATCCATGGCCGCCTTCTCGAGTCCGTCGAGCACCGCCGTCGGCCGCCGCCTAGCTCGTCGTTGCGGTCGATTCCGACCACCCCTGCATGCTCTGTTGGTACCATTGGACGCGCCTCAGCGCACTCGTCCGAACTGTACTCTCCGCCAACAAGTTTGTCGCCGGAGTTGTGACTTCGTCCATCATCGCCGGAGTTGTGACTTCGTCCATCATCGTCACTGGAGCTCGCCGCCAGTCGAGGGCGCAGTCTAGGGAGAGGGAGGGAGAGGAAGGGAGGAAGGGAGGAAGGGAGAGGGATGATAGAATGGAGGGAGGGCTGCGGCGTGTGGGGAGCTGGTGCCGATGTCGCACATACAGGGCCGTCGGCGCTCGCCGGAGGTGAGACAGAGAGAGGGTGAGAGAGGTGGGAGGGATTTTTTTATTTCTCTATTTTGTTTGGGGGCCCACAAGTAAGTGTGTCAGAGAGAGGGTGAGAGAGAGAGTTTTTCCTTTTTATTTATGTTTTGACTGGGTCCCACATGTAAGTGGCACATGGAGGCAGGGGAAAAATGTCCAATAAACGCCCAGTAGATGGTCAAACCCCTTTGACCAGATGGAAACGGGACGGAAGGGCATTTCTGTAAGGGCACCTAACGGCGGAGGGGCATTTTTGAGCAGGCTTTCGAATTAGGGGCAAATGTGAGTAGTGGGTTCGAGTTAGGGACACAGATGTAAAAGACCCAATTATTTAACCCAAATTTATAGATTCGACACAAGCGGAGTCAAAGAATATTTGAAGGTATTAGCAGCCGAGTTGTCAATTCAACCACACTTGGGGATTAATTATCTGCAGCAAAGTGATTAGTAGCAAAGTAGTTTGATAGTTTTAATAGTAGTGACAAAAGCAACGGTAACAGTAACAGTGATAGCAGTGATATTGTAGCAATAACGATAACAGTAGCAACAATAGTAACTTAGCAAGAACAATATAAGATAAATTCGTAGGCATTGGATCGGTGACTTGTTTGATGATATTTATCATGTGACAGTTATAACCTAGGGTGATACGACACTAGCTCCAGTTCATCGATATAATGTAGGCATGTATTTCGTAAATAGTCATACATGCTTTATTAAAAGAACTTGCATGACATCTTTTATCCTACCCTCCCATGGCAGCGGGGTCCATATTGGAAACTGTGGGATATTAAGGCCTCCGTTTAATAGAGAATCGGAACAAAGCATTAACACATAATGAATACATGAACTCCTTAAACTACGGTCATCACCGAGAGTGGACCCGGTTGTTGTCACTCCGGGGTTATCGGATCATAACCGTAGTAGGTGACTATAACTTGCAAGATCGGATCTAAAACATGGATATAATTATGAATTCATAAACGGTTCAGATCCGAGTTCATGGCACCCCGGCCCAAAGTGACAAGCATTAAGCATAGCAAAGTCATAGCAACATCAATCTAAGAACATAGTGGATACTAGGGATCAGACCCTAACAAAACTAACTCGATTACATGATGAATCTCATCCAACTCCTCACTGACCCGCGAGCCTACGAAGGAATTACTCACTCCTGGTGTGGAGCATCATGGAATTGGTGATGGAGATGGGTTGGTGATGATGAAGAACGAAGATCCCCCTCTCTGGAGCCCCAAATGGACTCCAGATCCCCTCCTAAGGAAGAACAGGGCTTGGCGGCGGCTCCATCTAGTGGATCGCGATAATTCTTTCTCCCTGATTATTTTCTGGAAATATGTGATTTTATAGTATCAAGGGGTCGTTTGCGGGGCCACTAGGTGGGTACAACCCACCTGGGCGCGCTAGGAGACGGGGGCGCGCCTTGGTGGGTTGTGCCCACCCAGGTGGCCCTCTCTGCAGGTCTTGGCTCTAGAAATTCTTATTCTTGATATGAAAAATCCTCGCAAAGCTTCGTTCCATTCCAAGAACTTTTATTTCTGCGCAAAAACAACACCATGGTAGTTCTCCTGAAAACATCGTCGGTCCGGGGTTAGTTTCATTCAAATGATGCAAATTAGAGTCTAAAACAAGAGGAAGAGCGTGAGAAAAAGTCGATACGTTGGAGAGGTATCAACTCCCCCAAGCTTAAACCTTTACTTGTCCTCAAGCAATTCAGTTGATAAACTGAAAGTGAGAAAGAAAAACTTTTACGAACTCTTTTGCTCTTGTTTGCATAAATAAGCTTAAACAACACCCAGGTTTTTAGCCAACATTATAACTAACCATGTCAACAATAACATTTAAAGATTATAATGACTCATATCAATGACATAATCAGCTAGCGAGCAATAATAAAATATCACAAACAACAACGCGTTGTCAAAACAACCATGATATAATATGACAATAGTGGTATCTCGCTAGCCCTTTCTGAGACCGCAAAACATAAATGTAGAGCACCTCCAAAGTTCAAGCAGCAACTAAACATTGTAATTCATGGTAGAAAAGATCCAGTCATGATGCACCCAACATTAGCTACACATAATGCATAAATCATGGCAGTTGTGCTCTACTCAGTTTCTGGCACTTGTTTTAGAAGGTGGTGACACAACATAAAAGTAAATAGAAAGTCCCTTCGCAAAGGGAAGCAGTGATTTGCAGAGGTGCCAGAGCTCAATTTTTAAAACAAAGATCAATGATATTTTGAGACATGCACCCTTCTTATTCACTTCACGACCATCAATTATCAATATCTTCCATGCTAAGCACGCTAGTGGCGGTTCCTAAGCGATAAAAGTAAAGGTTTATTCCCCCTCCACCATCAATCACACTCCACGGCTTGTCCGAAACAACAGGTGTCGTCCATACCAACATCAGTCCCGGGGGAGTTTTGTTTGATTATTTGCATTTTTTAGTTCGGGACCAGGAATCCCTATCACCGCCCATTTTCTTGTGTGATGGCGAGTGAATAAACACTCAACCTGAGAATAACCCGCTTAGCATGGAATATACCGACCACCTCCTATCGTTCCATGAATGATCCAGGCACACAAAAAGGATAATTTTTTGAAGTTTTTAGAGGTGGCACATGCAAATTTACTTAGGACGGCAGGGTAATACCGCATATAGGTAGGTATGGTGGACTCATCTAGAATAACTTTGGGTTCAATGTTTTTGGATATACAAGCAGAGTTCCCACTTAGTATAGGCGAAGGCTGGCAATTAAGATTGAGAAGCGGCCAGCTAGAGAGCAACAATGATCATAACCATGGATTATGCGTAAGTAACATTGGACACTAGCACGAGTAGGATATGGACACCATGAACATAAACATCATAGAGGCTATGTTGGTTTTGATTCAACTACATGCATGAACATGTGCCAAGTCAAGCCACTCGAACATTCAGAGGAGGATACAATATCATCATACTACACCACAATCATTTTAACGCTATGTTGATATCCAAGATAAATCATTATCAACTCCCAGCTACTTATGCATGGCATGAGAAACTATAATCTCTAATTGTCATTGCAAACATGTTTAATCATAATGGGCTGAATCATGGATACTAGGTTAAACATATTTACAAAAACAAAACAAGTCGAGTCCATACCAGTTTCTCCCTGCCACGGCCAACTCATCGGATGTCGTCATTATTGCCTTTCACTTGCACGACCGAACGATATGAAAATAATAATAGTGCTAGAGTGCCGTGGACTAAGCTGGAATCTGCAAAGATTTTATTCAACAGGAGAAGACAGGGTAAAATGTGCTCTTTATTAGTTCAACAATTATTCATATGAGAGCCACTCAACATTTTCATCGTGGTCTTTTCCTTGCTAAGACTCGAATAAAAAGAAAAGAAGTTCAGAGAAACACACTGAAGTATTTTTGGAGTTTTTGATTTTCTTGAACGGGCAAATAAAAGGGAAAAGAACAAACGAGAAAAACTATTTACACGGGAAAGCTCCCAACAAGCAAAAGAAGAACAAGGAAAACTTTTTGGATTTTCTTTTTAATACTACTACTAGGTATGCAAAGAAAGTAAATTACTGCAACTATTTTTTTTGTTTTTCTAAAGTTTTTAAAACACACAAGAAGAAAGCAAGAAAATAAATCTAAGCATGGATGATACAATGAAAAAGTGTGAACACCGACTAATGAAGTATGTGGACATGAATGTAAGGTCGGTGGAAACACGTACTCCCCCAAGCTTAGGCTTTTGGCCTAAAAGTCGATCAGTAGCCTGGAGGGTAGAAGAGCTATTGAGGAGCAGGCATCCACTCATCCCACTGCTGAGGCTCCTCCTGTGATGCCTGCGCATCAGCCTGAGTGTTCCGGTAGGCAATGATGTCTGCATGCATAATCCTATATCCGCCCTTGGCAACAGGATCAAACAAAGCAGGAGCAGGCAACGGAATAATATCACGAGTCTTTACACTAAAAACCAGGTTATACAGAATAGGGATGTTAGGAGATCTGTCATCAGTAAAATGGTGGTGATCCATGGCTGCTCGGTCTAGGTAAACCCTGGTCAGAGGGTAGTCATGAGGGCGTATCTCAACCTCGAAGTGAGCCACCAAACGAGTAGCAAAAATCCCACCATGTATTTGACCCTGAGATTTATTAAGATGCAGGCGACGAGCTACAATAGCTCCCAAGCTATAAGTGTTGTCACCCTCCAGTGCCCGGCGTAAAACAACAAAGTCTGGTGCGCTGAGAGCGCCTACTTTCTTTCTAGCAAGTAGACACTTAGCAACAAATAAAGCAAAATAATGTACGACAGGAAAGTGTAAGCTAGCAGCTGTGGTGGCCGACACTCCTCTCTTATCCCCCACCGTCAAAGTGCGATAAATGGCCTCAAACTCGGCTGGCCTAGGCTCAGCCAAGCTCCCATCAGAAGGGATCATGCATTTGTTACAAAATTCAGTGAGTGGTATCTGATGATTTTCAACATATAAATCAAAGCTCACTTCAGGAGGATTATTCCTAGGCAGGAAAGTAAAACTTTGAACAAAGATGCTTGTGAGGATTTGGTGCTGATCGCACTCATCTGCGATGAAGTTGGTGAGGCCGGCATTGGCAATATATTGCATGAACTCCTCAAAAATTCCAGCCTCTTGTAGGAACGGAATGTGCGGCCATTCGCACGGCCGTACTTCCGCCAACCTCCAAGGATGGAGATCACTGTCAGAAGACTCCCCAATAACACCCTTGGAGTTCTTCCTCGAGCCAAACTTCCTGAAGATATTCATGTTCGCGTACAATATCTGAAAAATAAAAATTTTGAGGTGACAAAAATTTGTCAACAAAACTTCACAAGAGTAGCTAATTATTTAAAGTTTAAACCACTAAAACAAAAACTAATTGGACAAATGGTGGAGTCACATACCAAGCAACAATCCCCCGAAACAGTTTTGGAAACGGAGCTTCGAGCTAAGGGATCGAAATCCACGGGTTTGAGCTCAAGAACACGGGAGAGAGAGCAGTGGGGATTTTTCTTTCTAGAGGTAAGTGATGATGTGGGCTAAAGAGGTAAGTGAGGGGGGGCACATGGGGACCACAACCCACCATGGCACGCCTGGGGGTCCTGGCGCGCCCAGGTGGGTTGTGCCCACCGGGTGCACCTCCCTCTGGTATTATTTGCACCAAAAATTCTTAATTATTCAGAAAAAAATCATATCAGGTTTTCAGAGCATTCTGAGAACTTTTATTTTTGGGTCATTTTTTATTGCACGGGAAATTCATAAAACAGACAAAACATGGCATTTTATTTTATTTAGCTAGTAAAAATAGAAAATAAATGGTAGGGACAGAAGTTAGTGCTTACTAAATTCATCAGCTTCATACTGTTCAAAAATGATTCATGAATAAGGTTGATCAGGTCTTATTAACAACCACTTTCGATTATCATGAAACCGAAGAACTTTCGTAAATCACTATGTTACCTCGATGGGGATATGCATTTCCCCAACAATAAGCATTTCATATTTCTTTTTGACAGTAGGTAGAGGTATTTGAAAACTTCCAATCGTGATTGTCGGAGATTTTTCAATAACATTAATACCATTCACTTGGAATTGTTTCTTCGGAAAGTGCACCGTATGCTCATTACCATTAATATGAAAAGTGACCTTGCTTTTATTGCAATCAATAATAGCCCCTGCGGTATTCAAGAAGGGTCTACCAAGGATAATTGACATGTTGTCATCCTCGGGCATCTCAAGTATAACAAAGTCAGTCAAAATAGTAACATTAGCAACAACAATGGGCACATCCTCACAGATACCGATAGGTATGGCAGTTGATTTATCATCCATTTGCAAAGATATTTTAGTAGGTGTGAGTTTATTCAAGTCAAGTCTTTTATATAAAGAGAAAGGCATAACACTAACACCAGCTCCTAAATCACACAAATTTTTTTTCACATAATTCTTTTTGATAGAGCAAGGTATAGTTGGTATACCCGGATCTCCAAGTTTTTTAGGTACTCCATCTTTAAAAGTATAGTTAGAAAGCATAGTGGAGATTTCAGCTTCCAGTATTTTTCTCTTATTTGTGATGATGTCTTTCATATACTTTGCATAAGGAGGCATTTTTAAGATGCCAGTCAAGCGAGTACGCAAAAAGACTGGCCTCAGCATTTCAGCAAAGCGTTTAAATTCTTCATCATCTTTCTTTTTAGTTGACTTGGGTGGAAAAGCCATAGGTTTTTGAACCCACAATTCTCGTTCTTTACCGTGTTTTCTAGCAACAGAGTCTCTTTTATCATATCTTTTATTCTTAGGTTGTGGGTTATCAAGATCAATAGGTGGTTGATATGTCTCCAATGTATCTACTTTTCCAAACACTTTTGCCCTTGTTTTGGACTCTAACTTGCATGATTTGAATGAAACTAACCTGGACTAACGCTGTTTTCAGCAGAACTGCCATGATGTTGTTTTATGTGTAGAAAACAAAAGTTCTCGGAATGTTCTGAAAATCCAGGGAGGCACTTTTTGGAAAATATAAAAAATATTGGAGAAAGAATCAAGACTAGGGGCCCACACCCTGTCCATGAGGGTGGGGGGCGCGCCCACCCCCTGTGGGCGCGCCCCCTATCTTGTGGCCCCCCTGGAGCTCCGCCGACCTCAACTCCAACTCCATATATTCCGTTTCGCGGAGAAAAAATCAGAGAGAAAGTTTCATCGCGTTTTACAATTTGGAGCCGCCGCCAAGCCCTAATCTCTCTTGGGAGGGCTGATTTGGAGGCCGTTTGGGGCTCCGGAGATGGGGATTCGTCGCTGTGTTCATCATCAACCATCCTCCATCACCCATTTCATGATGCTCACCGCCGTGCGTGAGTAATTCCATTGTAGGCTTGCTGGACGGTGATGGGTTGGATGAGATTTACCATGTAATCAAGTTAGTTTTGTTAGGGTTTGATCCCTAGTATCCACTATGTTCTCAGATTGATGTTGCTATGACTTTGCTATGCTTAATGCTTGTCACTAGGGCCCGAAGGCCATGATTTCAGATCTGAACCTATTATGTTTTCATGAATATATGTGTGTTCTTGATCCCATCTTGCAAGTCTATAGTCACCTATTATGTGTTATGATCCGACAACCCCGAAGTGACAATAATTGGGATACTTCTCGGTGATGACCGTAGTTTGAGGAGTTCATGTATTCACTATGTGCTAATGCTTTGTTCCAGTTCTCTATTAAAAGGAGGCCTTAATATCCCTTAGTTTCCGCTAGGACCCCGTTGCCACGGGAGGGTAGGACAAAAGATGTCATGCAAGTTCTTTTCCATAAGCACGTATGACTATTTACGGAATACATGCCTACATTACATTGATGAACTGGAGCTAGTTCTGTGTCACCCTATGTTATAGCTATTATATGAGGAATCGCATCCGACATAATTATCCATCACTGATCCATTGCCTACGAGCTTTTCACATATTGTTCTTTGCTTATTTACTTTTCCGCTGCTACTGTTACAATCACTACAAAACCCAAAAATATTACTCTTGCTACCGTTACCTTTACTATCATACTACTTTGCTACTAAATACTTTGCTGCAGATACTAAGTTATCTGGGTGTGGTTGAATTGACAACTCAACTGCTAATACTCAATAATATTCTTTGGATCACCTTGTGTCGAATCAATAAATTGGGTTGAATACTTTACCCTCGAAAGCTGTTGCGATCCCCTACACTTGTGGGTTATCAAGACTAATTTCTGGCGCTGTTGCCAGGGAGCAAAGGTCTATTCTCTGAGTCACTTGGGATTTATATCTGTTGATCACTATGAGGAACTTGAAAGAAGAAAGAACCAAGATTTTGCCCTCAACTACGAGGGGAGGTAAGGAACTGCCATCTAGCTCTGCACTAGATTCTCCTTCTGTTATTAGTAAATTGCGACACCTAAACCTACTACTGCTATGAACTCTGATATGTCGCATGTTATTGATGATGCCACTTCTGCTATGCATGATACTTGTGATGAAACTACTTTTGTGCGTGATACTACATTGCCATTAGGTGAATTTCTTGATGAACAACTTGCTAGGGCTAGAGAGAATGCAATTATTGAAGATGCTATTATTGATGATAGTGATAATGAAAGTTCTCCGAATGATTATGAATTGCCTGTTGTTCCTGAGGGTTATGTTATGAAAGAGGAAGCTGCTAGAGCTATCTTTGCCTGTAAAGATAGATATGATCTTAAGAAATTATTAGCTAAATGGAAGCAGCAGTCTCTTAATGCCAGAATGAAACCTGACCCTGCTTTTGCTACTTCACCAATTTGTGTTACTGATAAGGATTATGAATTCTCTGTTGATCATGAAATAATTACTTTGGTTGAATCTGATCCTTGTTATGGCCTTGAATCTGAAACTGTTGTGGCACATCTTACCAAGTTGAATGATATAGCCACCTTGTTTACTAATGATGAGAAGTCTCGCTATTATTATATCCTTAAGATATTTCCGTTCTCATTAAAGTGTGATGCTAAGACTTGGTTTAATTCTCTTGCTCCTGGTTGTGTGCGTAGTCCCCAGGATATGATTTATTACTTCTCTGCTAAATATTTCCCTGCTCATAAGAAACAAGCCGCCTTGCGGGAAATATATAATTTTGTGCAAATCGAGGAAGAGAGTCTCCCACAAGCTTGGGGGAGGCTTCTCCGATTACTAAATGCTTTGCCTGATCATCCTCTCAAGAAAAATGAAATACTTGATATCTTTTATAATGGACTAATCGATGCTTCCAAGGACTACTTGGATAGTTGTGCTGGTTGTGTTTTCAGGGAAAGAACAGTCGACGAAGCTGAATTACTATTGAATAATATGTTGACTAATGAAAATAATTGGACTCTTCCTGAGCCAATTCCTGAGGAAATTCCTGAACCAATTGAGCCATCTCCTGAGCCTATTCCTAAAACCACTCCGAAGAAGAGAGGTGTTTTATTTCTCAGTCCTGAAGATATGCAAGAGGCAAAGAAATCAATGAAAGAAAAAGGTATTAAAGCTGAAGATGTTAAGAATTTACCACTTATTGAAGAAATACATGGTCTTAATATACCGCTTGTTGAAGAACCACATTGTCTTGATAACCCGACACAGGTAGTAAAGGTAAATTCTCTCTATAGATATGATAAAGTTGAAATTCCCTCTACTAAATTTCATAGCCCATGCTTAGATGAATTTGATGACTTTATGGCTAGACAAGAAAGTTTTAATGCTTATGTTGGTAGAGAGTTAAAGAATAATGCTTTCAAGATAGGACGCGTGAGCAATAATATGGCTAGAGTTAAAGGTGAACTCATACTCATTAGAAAATATGCTTCTATGGTTGCTACTCAAGCTGAGCAAGTACTTAAAGCTCAAAATGATTTGCTTGATGAGTTAAATAATAAAAATGACTTTGTTGTTAAAGTGGCTACTAGAACTGGTAGAATGACTCAGGAACCTTTGTATCCTGAAGGCCACCCTAAGAGAATCGAGCAAGATTCTTAGAGAAATAATTTAGAGGCACCTAGTTCTTCTAAAAAGAAGAAAAAGAAAAACGATAGAACTTTGCATGCTTCTAGTGAACCTATTGTAGACACACCTGAGAATCCCAATGATATTTCTATTTCTGATGCTGAAACACAATCATGTGATGAACATGAACCTAGTGATAATGTTAAAGATAATGTTCATGTTGATGCTCAACCTAGCAAAAACAATGAAGTAGAGATTGAACCTGCTATTGATCTTGATAACCCACAATCAAAGAATCAATGTTATGATAAGAGAGATTTTGTTGCTAGGAGGCACAGTAAAGAAAGAGAACCATGGGTTCAGAAACCCATGCCCTTTCCTCCTAAACCATCCAAGACAAAGGATGATGAGAATTTTGAGAGCTTTGGTGAAATGATTAGACCTATTTTCTTACGTATGCACTTAACCGATATGCTTAAAGTAAATCCTTATGCTAAGTATATGAAGGATACCATTACAAATAAAAGAAAGATACCGGAAGCTGAAATTTCCACCATGCTTGCTAATTGCACTTTTAAGGGTGGAATACCCAAGAAACTTGGAGATCCAGGGGTACCAACTATACCATGCTCCATTAAAAGAAATTATGTTAGAACTGCTTTATGTGATCTTGGAGCCGGTGTTAGTGTTATGCCTCTTTCTTTATATCATAGACTTGAATTGAATAAGTTGACACCTACTGAAATATCTTTGCAAATGGCTGATAAATCAACTGCCATACCTATTGGTATTTGTGAGAATGTGCCTGTTGTGGTTGCAAATGTCACTATCTTAACGGACTTTGTTATTCTTGATATTCCCGAGGATGATAGTATGTCGATCATCCTTGGTAGACCCTTTTTGAATACTGCAGGGGCTGTTATTGATTGCAACAAAGGCAATGTCACTTTGCATGTTAATGGTAATGAGCATACGATACACTTTCCGAGGAAACAATCTCAAGTTCATAGCATCAATTCAATTGGAAAAAGTCCAACTATCATTATTGGAGGTTGTAAGTGCATCTAGTGCCACCCCTAGTTGGTTTTGGAGTATTGACAACAAACCTGGTTGAGGGACTAATGTGTTTGTGAGAATTGCAGGATAACACAGGTAGTAGTCCCTCATTGATTCGGTTTACCTACCGGAGATGACCCCTAAAAATGTGTGAAGACATTGAAGACAATGGTGGTCTGTGAAGCCATTCACGTTGAAGACTATGACTCGAAAAGACACTGAGTGAAGACTATGGAGCGCAAAGACTTAGTTGTTTTGTTGTTTCCTTTTCTTCTTTATTGAGTCATAGGAACCACCGCACTGTTAAGTGGGGTCCAAGTGAACAAAGTCAGAGTGACTGAAGTGATGCTCAACCAAATCCTATGTCTTCGAGCGAAGACAATGAGAGCAAATCTTATCCAGAGTCGGATGAGTCAGCTTGACTTGTAGCCAAGTCAAGCTGCTGCGTGTGTTTGAAATTTGACCGTTGCGACACGCGTCAGTTCCTTAGTGACCCAGGGTCATTTCAGACAAATCAGGTTGGGTTGCCAAGTGGCTATAAATAGCCCACTCCCTACACCATAAATTGGTGGCTGCTTAGAGTTAGTACACGACTTTTGTCGTTTTGAGAGCAACCCACCTCCGAAGCCTTTGAGAGAGAATCCTTGCGAGGACAAAGCCCAAACCACCCGGAGCCCAAAGAGAGTTTGGCATCACTGAAGTCTTTCTGTCCGTGTGATCTGAAGACTTGTTACACTTGAGGACTGTGAATCCTCCAGCCGGTTAGGCGTCATGTTCTGAGCATCCAAGAGTCATTGTGGTTTGCCGGTGAACGAAGTCTGTGAAGGTTCAGAAGTCTACCTTGAAGACTTACCAGAGTGATTGGGCGGGGACTAAGTGTCCTTAGCTCAAGGGGAATAAGGTGAAGACGAGGTCTTCTGAGTTGAATCTCAGCCTCCGTAACCAGACGTACAGTTGTCACAACAACTGGAACAGGTCAAACAAATCCATGTCCTTCTGAAGCCACTGGTTCTATCTCTTACTTCTCTTTACATACAATTTGTCTTCGTGATGTCAATGCCTGCTTGCATTATCTGTTTGACTTCACTGTGTGACTACCTATTCTGATTGGCTTCGCACTATCTTCCATCCTGATCTTTACTACCTAGCTGCTATTAGTCTTTGTGCTTTCACTTCATTGAATACTTGACTATGGCTTGTCTAGTGTAGTCTACCTTCTGCTGCATACAAATAGTGTCGGTTCTGTTATTTGTCTTCGAAACTCCCATGTTTTGAAGACTTTCATAAAAATCGCCTATTCACCCCCCCTCTAGTCGATAACTAGCCCTTTCAATTGGTATCAGAGCAAGGTACTCCCTTGTTCTGTGTGATTCGGTTTAACCACCTGGAGTTTAGCTTTGTCGACTACAGGGATAATCAAAGTCTCCGTAGCGTGCCCCATCTTCGATGGCACTGAATATCCCTACGGGAAGAATAGGATGCGCATGCATCTTGAAGCCATTGATGTCGATCTATGGTATGTCGTCAAGAACGATGTTCCCAAGACTGGTGAAGGTGTCACCCCTGCTGATGTCAAGAAGTTTATTCAATTGGACTCTACCGCCAAGAACATCATCTGTGGTCACCTTACCAAAGGACAATATGGACGTGTGAGTGCTCTGGAAACGTCGAAGCTAGTCTGGGACTGGCTCTCCAAGGTCAATGAAGGCGTCTCAACTCAGCAAGATCAACGTATCAGTACTCTCCGCAACCTCTTCAACCGCTTCAAGAGACACGACAACGAAAATTTCCAGCCCACGTTTGATCGCCTCACTGATATCACAAATGAGCTCCAAGCACTCAGCGCCACTGAGATCATGAAGCATGGGATAGTGAAGACACTATTGAGATCTCTTGACAGCTCATTTGACACCTTAGCCCTGATGATACAAGAACACCCTGATTTCAAGTCTCTCGATCCGTCTGACATACTTGAGAGGCTCAACACACATGAGTACCAGCTATCTGAGAAACGAGATATCTGTGGCCCCAACTATGGCCGAACTCTAGCTTTGAAGGCAAAGGCCGCTGCTTCCTCATCTGAAGAAGAATCTGACTGCAGTTCTGGTGATCCTGAAGACATTGGAAAGGAGCTTGCTATGCTTGTGAATAAGTTCCAGAAATTCACCAAAAAGAAAGGCTTCAGAAAGTCTTCACGATCCAGCTCAAGGAATGATGAAGCTTCTGCCTATGATCACAAGAAGAGAACCTGCCACAAGTGCAAGAAACCTGGGCACTACATCTCTGAGTGTCCACAGTGGGATAATGAGAAGAAGAAGAAGAAGAGTAAAGAATATGATTCTGATGACAAGAAGAAGAAGAAATCCTCAAAGTCTTCTTCCAAGTCTACGTCCAAGTCTTCATCACACAAGAAGAGCTCATCTGGCAAGGCCCGTGCTTTTGTTGGCAAGGAAATGGATTCAGAGGAGGAGTCAACTTCTAAGGAGGTGGAGGTGGAGTCTAAGGAGGAGTCTGAATCTGGTGTTGCGAGTCTGGCTCTAGCTACTGCCTACGTCGCCAAGTCCATCTTCAACACCGAAGACAATGGCTCCGTCACCAACGCTGATGATAATGACAAGGACGACTCGCCTCCCATCTACTGCTTCATGGCACGTGGTGCCAAGGTAAAATCACGCGATGCTTACTTTCAAACATCAAGTGAAGATGACTCTGATGGTGAATCCAAACGTAGTTACAAAATACTTGCTAAAATTGCAACTGAACAACAGAAAGCTATGGAACATACTCAAAAACTGTTAGAGAAAAGCGATGACCTGTTGGACGCGGAAATGACCAAGTCTTAGTCCTTAATTGAAGACATAAAAAATCTTCATATTAAGTACCAGGAACTTGAAGGTTGACATGAATCGCTCTCAATTTCTCATGAAAAGCTTTCCTACGATTATCTTCAAAGGAAGCAGGAGCTTGAGAAACTGAGATCGGATCATGAAGATCTTCAAAAGGAGAACGAGTCACTTCGTGCTCAACAGATCAGTCCCGCTCAGGAAGGATTTGAACCACCATGCCTAAAATGCATTGAGCGTGATAATGCTGCTTCTGTTGCTGAATGTTCTACTGCTGCTACTATTGCAATATCTTCAACTACTGTTGTGGTAAATAACCCTTCCGCTGAGGATACCACTACTATTGCTGATGAGAATGCCAGGTTGAAGACACTGCTTGAGACAGGGATGTACAAAAGTCTCAAAGGGCATCAGACATTATGTGATGTCCTCAAAAAGCAGATTCTGAACCGAAACCCTAGGAAAGAGGGTGTTGGGTTCGAGAGGAAAATGAATGTTGATGGGTCATACTGGAATCCTGAGAAGTACCCCAAAACCACATGGGTTGCTGCAAAGGAACCTTCAGTAGATCCATCCACCTTGTCTGGTTTCACTTGTGCTAACCCCATTATCATTGATGAATCCTTTGATGCAAACTATAAACTATTTAAGAATCAGAATGGTGAAGTGTTTGCCAGGTATATTGGTACTAACTGCAGGAATGGGCCACCTATGAAGAAGATATGGGTTCCCAAAAGTTGTCTTGAGAATCTTCCAGTGAATGTCATCATGACACCACCTGTGAAGAATACAAACCCCATACCAAAGGCTTCATATGGTCCTAAAGCTTCATATAGACCGTGGACTCATCTGAGTCACCCTAAAATCAATGTTTTGCAAGGAAATCATACTCAGACCCATGAATATGAGCGTGTTTCATCAAACCACTATGTTCATAGAACTAAGAACTTTTCTGCTTATTCATATGAGTATTATTCACCCCCTGCAAGGCTATTTACTAGGGCTCCAAAGCCGAAGTTCTCAGATGCTGCACTTAGACTCATTTCTTCTAAGCCACCCCCTAAAAATGTGGGTGGTTAAGAAAACTTAACTCTCTTTTGCAGGGAAAGGTCTCCAGCCGGAAATCAAAGGCATCCAAAACTAATGCTGGGGACCTTAATCATCTTGTGGGGCACAAGATAAAATGCCCAAATGGTCTTACTATGTACTTTGTTCTGGGATTCCTTGACACTCATCCTATCTATCCTAACCAAGATCTGAATTTCCATGTTCCACTTGTTCGTCAAATATTTTTGCTTCACAACTCGCTTGGTGAAGCCTATCCCCCAAACTGCACTATAGGCTATGACACCTCGTACTTCAGATTGGATTATGGACAGTGGATGCACTAATCACATGACCGATGATCGAAGTCTTCTGATGGATTCAACGCTACGTCCATCAGACAAAAGTCACATCACATTTGCTGACACTAGTAAAAGCAAGGTATTGGGTCTAGGTAGAGTTGCACTATCAAGGGATCAGCACATGGATAAAGTGATGCTTGTTGAATCCCTTGGTTTCAACTTAATGTCTGTCTCAATGCTTTGTGACTTAAACATGATTGTGCTATTTGGAAAATATCGATGCCTTGTGCTAATGGAATCTGACAAGTCTCTAGTCTTTGAAGGATATCGGAAAGATGATCTGTATATGGTAGATTTCTCAGCAGGACCACAGATGGCCGTATGTCTTCTAGCAAAGGCTTCAGAATGCTGGCTTTGGCATTGAAGGCTAGGACATGCCGCCATGAAGAACTTGCACACTCTCACGAAGAAGAAGCATGTCGTGGGCATCGAAGGCCTCAAGTTCAAGAAGGACCATCTATGTGGCGCCTGCGAAGCTGGAAAGATGACCAGGGCCAAGCATCCCTCGAAGACAATCATGACTACATCTCAACCTTTCGAGCTGCTTCACATGGACCTATTCGACCCTACTCACTACTCTACTCTCAATACTACTGCTTCTCTCTATGGCTTTGTCATTGTTGATGATTACTCTCGATATACTTGGGTGCATATAATCCTATACAAGACTGAAGTGCAGGATGTCTTCAGACGCTTCGCCAATCGTGCCATGACGAACTATGGCATCAAGATCAAGCACATCAGAAGCGGCAACGGCACTGAGTTCAAGAACACCGGCCTCAACCTGTATCTGGATACCCTGGGTATCACTCATGAGTTCTCTGCTCCCTATACACCTCAGGAGAATGGCATCGCAGAGCGCAAGAACAGAACTCTCATTGAGATGGCTCGAACGATGGTTGATGAGTACAAGACTCCACGGAAGTTCTGTCCTGAAGCCATTGACACTGCTTGCCACATCATCAACCGTGTCTATCTTCACAAGCTTCTGAAGAAAACACCTTATGAACTCCTAACTGGTAAGAAGCCAAATGTAAGCTACTTCAGAGTATTTGGTGCTAGGTGCTGGATCAAGGATCCACATCACACGTCAAAATTTGCACCGAAAGCACATGAAGGTTTTATGCTTGGTTATGGAAAGGATTCACACTCCTACAGAGTCTTCAACCTCTTTCACTATAAAGTGGTTGAAACTGTGGATGTGCAGTTTGATGAGACTAACGGCTCGCAAAGAGAGCACCTGGCAAATGTGCTAGATGAAGTACCTCCAAGTGAATCAATTAAGCAGATGGGAATTGGAGAAAGTATACCCTTTGAGAATTAGATTGAAGAAGAGCTTATCATTTCTGCACCTAATCAACCTAAAGACAATGCTCAGCCTGAAGACAATCCCCCAAATGATGACATTGATCAGCAAGAGCAGAATCTTTGTCCTGTTCATCCTCGTGTTGCAAATGAAGTTCAGATTGAGAAGATAATTGACAGCTTGAATGCACCTGGTCCACTCACTCGTTCAAAACAAACTAAAAGAGCAACACAGCTAACTAATTTCTGTGGGCATTTTGCATTCGTCTCAATCTCTGAACCCAAGAAAGTCGATGAAGCCTTCATGGAACCTAAATGGATTCAAGCTATGCAAGAAGAGCTTCAACAGTTCGAGCTGTATAATGTGTGGGAATTGGTCAAGCGTCTTGATCCTCGAAAGCACAATATCATTGGCACCAAATGGGTATATCGCAACAAGCAAGATGAGCATGGTCAAGTGGTTAGAACAAGGCTTGTCTCATTGCACAAGGTTACACTCAAGTGGAAGGAATTGACTTCGATGAAACATTTGCTCCGGTGGCAAGGCTTGAAGCCATTCGCATACTGCTAGCATATGCAAATCATCACAACATCCTTCTGTATCAAATGGATGTGAAGAGTGCTTTTCTCAATGGAAAGATAGAAGAAGAAGTATATGTCGCACAACCTCCTGGCTTTGAAGATCCAAAACATCCTGATATGGTATACAAGCTCAACAAGGCACTGTATGGCCTCAAACAAGCCCCTCATGCCTGGTATGATACGCTCAAAGACTTCCTGAAGAGCAAAGGCTTCAAACCTGGTTCACTAGATCCTACACTCTTCATGAAGAGATACGATGGTGAACTGTTTGTGTGCCAAATCTATGTGGATGACATTATCTTCGGCTGCACCAACAAGAAATATAGTGATGAGTTTGGTCACATGATGCAAGAGCAATATTAGATGTCCATGATGGGCAAGCTGAAGTTCTTTCTGGGTCTCCAAATCCGTCAGCAACGCAACGACATCTTCATATCTAAAAAAATACCTCAAGGATTGCCTGAAGAAGTTTGGCATGCAAGACTGCAAAGGATACACGACGCCAATGCCAACCAAAAGTCATCTAGGTCCCGATGACAATGGTAAAGAGTTCGATCAAAAGGTATACCGCTCCATGATTGGTTCTTTGCTTTACTTATGTGCATCTAGGCCAGATATAATGGTTAGTGTTTGCATGTGTGCCCGATTCCAAGCGGCACCAAACGAATAGCATCACTTAGCAGTGAAGCGAATTCTTCGATATTTGGCTTACACCCCAACATTAGGATTATGGTATCCAAAGGGCTCAGAGTTTGATCTAGTTGGATTCTCAGATGCTGATTATGCTGGTGACAAGGTTGATCGCAAGTTCACATCAGGTACATGTCACTTTCTGGGATGATCTCTTGTCTGTTGGTCTTCAAAGAAGCAGAACTGTGTATCTCTCTCCACTGTTGAATCCGACTACATTGCTGCTGGATCTTGCTGTGCTCAGCTTCTCTGGATGAAGCAAAATCTCAAGGACTATGGTATCCATCTAAAGAATGTGCCTCTCTACTGCGACAATGAGAGTGCCATCAAGATTGCCAACAACCCAGTTCAGCACTCGAAGACAAAGCACATTGAAATTCGTCATCACTTTCTTAGAGATCATGTTATGAAGGAAGATATTGATATCATTCATGTCAAGACAGAAGAGCAATTGGCTGATATCTTCACAAAGCCCTTGGATGAAAAAAGGTTTTGCAAGTTGCGGTGTGAGCTAAATATCTTGGAATCCTCAAATGTCCTGTGATTAGGCACACATCCTAACACTTATGCATTTTGATGACTTAGATGTGCAACACACGAAGTAATGTATATCTTCAATCAATGAAGACATACACTCTAAGTGTGAATACATTAATGAGGAATTTGACTTCGGAGCGCCACAATAATTGTGCATCGTGTCTGGGTCTAATACTTCCTATACGGTGGGTAACACCACCACCAAACTTTTGTTTGAAGTGTTTCTCTTGACGCTATGTTTGCAAAGTCTTCATATTTGATTTATATCCATCCTTGGCTTATATTCAAGTTTATCTTCATTTGGTTGATTTGGCCTTATACTAGTTATATACTTATTTGTGTTCTGTCCTGTACAACGTTCACTTATAGCTATTGCTTCGTGTTGAATCTTTTGAACTAAGTGAATGTGATTGGACCCTAACTTATCTATGCTTCTACCCCAACTCTATCTGTCCAAATCATATGCATTCTATTGAAAACTGTCGATTGTCTTCACTGAGACCTTATCAGCTGAAGTCAATCTGACAAACATTTATATCTGTTTTTAATACTATAGCCTTTGTGCCTGAAAATTGGAGAATTCGGAACGACCACCCCGACAATCCAGGCGTGCGTGGGAACATGGAACAACTTCCAAGGTGTTGCATGCTTGCCACGTGTCCTTCAGATGTGAACCACCAGGGGCACCTACGTAATTGCGCTATGCCGTCCCTTTCCTTATAAATACCCGTCACATCTCGGTCAAAAACTCTTCTTCCACCTCACCACCTCTCGCAAACCCTAGCGCCTCCGCTAGCTCTCGACGATGCCGGTGACAAAGCGCTTAGCTGCGCAACTTCTCCGACGCTGTCCTCACGCCGGCCGTGGACCACGTCCTCTCCGCTATAGCCGCAGGTGTGCTCCGTCACCAAGTTAGGGCACGGAAGATCGAACTGCTCGGCCTCCAAGTTCGCTCCGTCTAGCAGTTCTTTGTGTGGTAATTAAAATTCACTTTTTACCGTCTTTTTGATCTGATAGATTCATCCTCCTTTACCAAAAGTGGTTTTAAGATCTCCAAAGTTGAATCTATCTCATTCTGCATCTCATACTCTGCCTAGTCTATTCACTCATGCTTCGTTACAAGTTAGATTCCTCACTTGTACTTATTCTTGGATTTGTGCAACTCTGGAACCAACTCTCATCAAATAAGTGAATGCCTTCGCGTTATGAGGTCAATGTCTTCAAATTGATTTATCTTCAAAATCTTCTGAGAATGCATATGACCTCTTCCCCTTCCCTCACACCTCTAATGCTGTCATAGGTACATGTCCATGGGATAATCCCTTGGTTCTCATAGTCTGCATTTGTTTTCAAAATTCTTACAGAGTCACATCAATTCACCTAAAGCCAGTTCTTGTCTGACCAGCCGTCTGAAGCCCTTGCAAGTACTGAAGCCTTTCAGATTAAGCTTCATGGCCAATGAGAAGTCAGCAAGAAAGGGAACACTTCCAAGGATTTGCCTCTAGATTTGCACGAGCTGTACAGAACAGACCCAGAGGAAACCTATACAGGACAAAAGAATCGAATCCAGTGGATTCGAAGATATTGGGCAGAAGAATGGTTCAAGTATCGTTTCGTCACAGAAGAGTGTGTAGAGAAGAATGCCATCAAAGGACCCTAGGGAGATATTGTATACAAAAATCTTCAACCCTAGTCCCGTTCTGAAGCCATTCAATGAGAATTCTATCCATGCATGATTCGCGGACCGCAGCCAGAGAATGCTGACCCTTCTTCTCTGCTGTGGTGCCGTGAAGACCATCTATTCAAATGCAACTACCAGTTCGCCAAAGACTCTGCTGCGAAGAACAAGAAGGCATTAGGACTTGACTTCAACCCTGGTCCTTCTTCACCTCGGGAAGATGGCACCCGTGAAGCCAATGAGAACAGGATCGGCCCCTTCTACAACCTTGCAGGCCTCATCACACACATTGCTATCCAAGGTGCAAAAGTGGATCATTCTGATGATGATGCTGACACTGATGATGCTCAAGCTCCTCCTCCTAAGCCGCGGAAGCAAAAGAAAGCTAGGGCTTCAAAACCAACTGCTGCACCAAAAGCTTCTCGAGTGAAGCCATTGGCAACTGGCCCTCCTGCTCCCAGTAACACGCCTGAAGATCTCTCTCGCATCTCCAAGAAGCACGAGATGCCTCGGAAGAGAACTGCTCAGAAATCCAGTCAAGCACTGACACCAGCTGCCTGTTCTAAGAAACGAATCTGAAGCTATTGATATGTCGTCAGATGACGAGTTTGGTGAGGATGCTCTTGAGCAGCTGATAAAGAGCAAGCAAGAGGCGGAGATCTTCAATGATCTGCCCCTCTTCCATGTGAACATTTTGGACAATTTCATTGATGAGTGGTTCGACAATCAAGATCTCAGTCTTGATGATCTTCAACTCCCCATTGGCATCAGCGTCGCCTTCCAAGGTGCAATTGCTCCTGAGCTGGCTCTGGCTCAACGAATTTTTGAATTGAAGAACAAGGTTGACTTTGAGAAAGAGAAGTTCAAGAAGCATGTGGCCAAGCTTAGTGTGGCTGATGTTCAGAAATTCAAGCTGATGCTGAATGACCTCAAGGAAGCGTTTCGCAAGAAGCGAGAAGAAGCCAAAGGTTCAAGAGAGCGCATGAAGAATCTTGCTGCCAAGTGTGTTCAATCTTGCAATGAAGCTGAAAAGCGCAAGGCTCTTAGGCGTCCAGGCATTGACCCCAAGATGGCTGCCAAGAAGAAGTCTGCTGTGGCCCCAACTGAAGCTCCACGGCGGGAAGAACCTCACATTGTCTTCCCTGCCAGCATGACAGGCTCGAAGCCTAAGGTCCCCAGAGCAGCTTCAGAATAGAAGAAAACCAGGGCAGCTGAAGCCTAAGCCAGAAAGCGTAAAACCAAGAACACCACTGATGATGCACCAGCCCCCAAGAAGAGGAAAACCAAGAAGAGAGATCGGGCTGCTCCCAAAGAGCCCCTTGTTGTCGAGCCCATTGCTTTTGCTCCCCCTCCATCTAAAAATCAAGAGCTTCAGTTGATTGTTCATGCGCCTGCTTTCACAGAGGCTCCTGAAGCTCAAGAAGTTCCAGTCGTTGACCCCATCACGACTGAAGACATTGGTCCCCAAGACAATGTAGAAGATGATTAAGTCCTTCCTCAAATCCAGCGCCCCACGGTATCATCGCCTGTTCACATGAACAGTGAACCCATCAGTATTGGTCGTCCTTTGACGCCAATCTCTCAAGATGCCTCATGGGCTGATCGCCCCCAACCAGCAACCCCAGTTCAAGACTCACCAAGCACACCCTGTCCCTCACCAACGCAAGGTCCTAGTCCAATTGTCAATGACGACAATTACATGGAGACCACACCATCACCGAAAGCGTCGCCCATGTTTCAACGGCTTCGCAAAGGCCAGAGGCCATCGGTCTCCATGACAACCATCACAGAAGAGGATTCACATCAGTCCAGCTCAGTGGCACGTCAAGTGTTCCCTGAAGACAATCCTTCTGTGACGGTTCCGGTGTCTGAAGCTAATGCTTCTGAAGAGATTCTGGCTGCAGCAGCCGATGAAAGACAAGAAGAAAATCGTGTTACTACACCCCCCACCAACCAAGAAGAAGATATTCTCGTGGAGAATGTGTCTGTGCCCGACCCTCCAGCTACTCAAGTGGAGGTTGAGAATACTGAGGCGGCCACCAACAACGCCACCGAAGCCAATGACGTTGTCATGACTGAAGCTAATGTGGAGCCTCAAGTCAACACTGTGAATGAAGCCAATGCTGCACCTGCAACCAATGTGCAGCCTCACGCCTCTACTAATGCCTCTGCTCCTGTACCGCCACCAAGGCCACACACTATTGAGCATGCATTCTATCAAGGCGAACTTGTTCCTGTCAGATGGCCTATTCTGATTCCTCCGCCTGCTCCCGATCCCCAGTTTGATTATCATGTGGAGCACAGGCCTCAGGTTCAGAAGCCAAAGCCAAGGTTGCCAAGGTTTCCAGGTACTGCATCTGCACCAGGATAATTCAATGTAAATGGCTTCATTGCACACAACACCTTCTTTGATAATGCCAAGAACCCATATTCCAAGACAAGAATATCATCTGATCGGTTCTGGAGCTATCAACAACGAAGCTATTACTCCTGCATTCTATACAACCAAGAGCGCATATTCCCTCATATGCATCTGGATTCCGAAGCCATTGTTGGCCTGCCCTGCTTAGAAGAAGCACTTGACTGTTTTCGAGATGCAGACACTTTTGCCCTTGTTTTGGACTCTAACTTGTATGATTTGAATGGAACTAACCCGGACTGACGCTGTTTTCAGCAGAATTGCCATGATGTTGTTTTTTGTGCAGAAAACAAAAGTTCTCAGAATGACCTGAAACTCCACGAAATATCTTAGAATAAATAATAAAAAAATCCTCTCCAAAGATGAAGACCAGGGGGCCCACACCCTGTCCATGAGGGTGGAGGGCGCGCCCCCCTCCTAGGCGTGCCCCCTACCTCGTGCCCCCCCTGGAGACCCTCCGACACCAACTCCAACTCCATATATTGGCTTTCAGGGAGAAAAAAATGAGGGAGAAGAAATCATCGTGTTTTACGATACGGAGCCGCCGCCAAGCCATAATCTCTTCGGGAGGGCTGATCTGGAGTCCGTTCGGGGCTCCGGAGAGGGGGATTCGTCGCCGTCGTCATCATCAACCATCCTCCATCACCAATTTCATGATGCTCACCACCGTGCGTGAGTAATTCCATCGTAGGCTTGCTGGACGGTGATGGGTTGGATGAGATTTATCATGTAATCGAGTTAGATTTGTTAGGATTTGATCCCTAGTATCCACTATGTTCTGAGATTGATGTTGCTATGACTTTGCTATGCTTAATGCTTGTCACTAGGGCCCGAGTGCCATGATTTCAGATCTGAACCTATTATGTTTTCATGAATATAGGTGTGTTCTTGATCCTATCTTGCAAGTCTATAGTCACCTACTATGTGTTATGATCCGGCAACCCCGGAGTGACAATAATCGGGACCACTCCCGGTGATGACCATAGTTTGAGGAGTTCATGTATTCACTATGTGCTAATGCTCTGTTCCGGTTCTCTATTAAAAGGAGGCCTTAATATCCCTTAGTTTCCAATAGAACCCCGCTGCCACGGGAGGGTAGGACAAAAGATGTCATGCAAGTTCTTTTCCATAAGCACGTATGACTATATTCGGAATACATGCCTACATTACATTGATGAATTGGAGCTAGTTCTGTGTCACCCTATGTTATGACTGTTACATGACGAACCGCATCCGGCATAATTATCCATCCCTGTTCCGGTGCCTATGAGTTTTCCATATACTGGTTCTCACTTATTTACTTTTCCGTTGCTACTGTTACAATCACTACAAAAATACCAAAAACATTGCTTTTGCTGTCTTTACTTTTGTTACCGTTACCACCACTATCATATTACTTTTCTACTAAACACTTTGCTGCAGATACTAAGTTTCCAGGTGTGGTTGAATTGACAACTCAGCTGCTAATACTTCAGAATATTCTTTGGCTCCCCTTGTGTCGAAGCAATAAATTTGGGATACTCTACCCTCGAAAACTATTGCGATCCCCTATACTTGTGGGTTATCAAGACCTTTTTCTAGCGCTGTTGCCGGGGAGCATAGCTCTATTCTTTGAGTCACTTGGGATTTATATCTGCTGGACACTATGAAGAACTTGAAAGACGCTAAGACAACAATTTATTCCTCAACTACGAGGGGAGGTAAGGAACTGCCATCTAGCTCTGCACTTGATTCACCTTCTGTTATGAGTAAGATAGCGACACCTAAACCTGCTTCTACTATTCGTTCCGATATATGTCGCATGTTATTGATGATGCCACTTCTGCTATGCATGATACTTATGATGAAACTACCTCTATGCTTGATACTACTGTGCCCCTTGGTGAATTTCGAGATGAGCAAATTTTTAGGTCTAGAGAAAGAGAAATTATTGAATCTGAATACAATGATGAAAGTGATGATGAAGATATGCCTACTATTCCTGAGGGTTATCTTTTTGATGCGGAATCTTATGCAGCTATTTTTGCCTGCCAGGATAGATATGAACTTAAGAGGCTGCTAATTAAATGGAGTAAAGAATCTCTTAGAGATAGAATGAAACCCGACCCTGCTTTTGCTACTTCACCTATCTGTGTTCCTGATAAGGATTATTATGAATTTTCTATTGATCCAGATATAATTACATTGGTTGAATCGGATCCTTTTTATGGCTATGAATCCAAAACTGTTGTGGCACATCTTACTAAGTTAAATGATATGGCCGCCCTGTTTACTAATGATGAGAGATCACGCTACTTTTATATACTCAAAATATTTCCGTTCTCATTAAAGGGTGATGCGAAGATATGGTTTAATTCTCTTAATCCTGGTTGTGTGCATAGTCCCCAGGATATGATTTATTACTTCTCTGCTAAATATTTCCCTGCTCATAAGAAACAAGCTGCTTTGAGGGAAATATACAACTTCGTGCAAATTAAAGAAGAGAGTCTCCCACAAGCTTGGGGGAGGCTTCTCAAGTTACTTAATGCTTTGCCTGATCATCCTCTTAAGAAACCTGACATACTTGATATCTTTTATAATGGACTAACCGATGCTTCCAGAGATTACCTGGATAGTTGTGCTGGCTCTCTTTTCAGGGAAAGAACACCAGATGAAGCTGAAATTCTATTGAATAATATGTTGACAAATGAAAATAATTGGACACCTCCTGAGCCATCTCCAGAGCCAATTACTAAGCCTATTCCTAAACCAACTCCGAAGAAGAGAGGTGTTCTATTTCTCAGTCCCGAAGATATGCAAGAGGCAAAGAAATCTATGAAAGAAAAAGGTATTAAAGCTGAAGATGTTAAGAATTTACCTCCTATTGAAGAAATACATGGTCTTAATTCACCGCCTGTTGAAGAAGTATATGATCTCAATCCTTTATTCACTGAAGAACCTCCTGATCCCGATATCCCGACACATGTAGTAAAGGTAAATTCTCTCTATAGATATGATAAAGCTGAAGTCCCTCCTACTAAAATTGCTAGTCAGTGCTTGGATGAGTTTGATAACTTTATGTTTAAGCAAGATGAATTTAATGCTTATTTTGGTAGACAATTAAAACAAGATGCTTATATGATTAAACGCTTGGGTGATTATATGGCTAATATTAGAGGTGAACTTAAACTTGTTAGCAAACATGATTCTATGGTTACCACTCAAGTAGAACAAGTACTTAAAACTCAAAAAGAAGTGCTTGATGAAATGAATAGTAAGAAAAATGATTATGCTGTTAGAACTGGTAGAATGACTCAGGAACCTTTGTATCCTGAAGGCCACCCTAAGAGAATCGAGCAAGATTCTCAGAGAAATAATATTGATGTACCTCGTTCTTCTAAAAGGAAGAAAAAGAAAAATGATAGGACTTTGCAAACTTCTAGTGAACCTATTGCTGAACCACCTGAGAATCCAAATGATATCTCTATGTCTGATGCTGAAACACAATCTGGTAATGAACATGAACCTAGTGAAAATGTTAATGATGATGTTCATGATGATGCTCAACCTAGTAATGATAATGATGTAGAAGTTGAACCTGCTGTTGATCTTGATAACCCACAATCAAAGAATCAATGTTATGATAAAAGAGACTTCGTTGCTAGGAAACATGGTAAAGAAAGGGAACCATGGGTTTAGAAACCCATGCCTTTTCCTCTGAAACCATCCAAGAAAAAGGATGATGAGAATTTTGAGCGCTTTGCTGAAATGATTAGACCTATCTTTTTGCATATGTGATTAACTGATGTGCTCAAAACAAATCCTTATGCTAAGTATATGAAGGATATCATTACAAATAAAAGAAAGATATCGGAAGCTGAAATTTCCACCATGCTTGATAATTATACTTTTAAGGGTGGAACACCAAAGAAACTTGGAGATCCCGGAGTACCTACTATACCATGCTCCATTAAGAGAAATTATGTTAAAACTGCTTTATGTGATCTTGGATCCGGTGTTAGTGTTATGCCTCTCTCTTTATATCGTAGACTTGACTTGAATAAGTTGACACCTACTGAAATATCTTTTCAAACGACTGATAAATCAACTGCTATACCTGTCGGTATTTGTGAGGATGTGCTTGTTGTGGTTGCAAACGTTACTATTTTAACGGACTTTGTTATTCTTGATATTCCCGAGGATGATAGTATGTCTATTATTCTTGGAAGACCTTTCCTTAATACTGCAGGGGCTGTTATTGATTGCAACAAAGGCAATGTCACTTTTCATGTTAATGGTAACGAGCATACGGTGCACTTTTGTAACACCCCAAAAATTTAACCAGGTTTTAGTTATTAAAATTTTGCCAAGAGTTAAATTTTTCGCCTGCAAGAATATTTCTGTTGATTTCAAAACCTTTCTTTTAATACTAAGGATTTATTTTTTCCCAAGTGGATCCTTCCAAAACATATTGAACTTCTATGCCATCTCATTAAAACAATTTCCTAATCAGTAGGATTATTTATTAAATTATTTCACCCTGAGCTATATTCATTAAAATGACTTGTTTTAAGTTTTGGAGCTCTTTTTGAACTACAACCATTTGATAAATTTAACTAAAAATTCCACCAAAATTTGGAGATGTCCTGTGATGCCTCTAAATCACTTTTGTGCATTAATATATTTATTTCATTCCATATTTTGAGTATTACACATGTTTTTCTTCTATGGTCCAGTGGACAATTTTTGCACTACAACCCTTTTAAATATTTGTTTCTAGCTTCCACCAAAATTATGGGATGTCAGTAGGAGCATATGATTCCATTATATGCAAAAATCCAGGGATGTTCCTTGAAATTTTTGAGTGAATCAACCTCATCTCCATTCTGGTTCAACATGATGGTTTGCACAGCAACCATATTCTTGCTTGCTCTTTGGCCCTTGATTCTTGCTCCTACTTGTAGTCCTCCATGCTAAACCCCTAAGTCCAGGAGCATGCAACCATTGGCATATTTTTGGTTCATGAAATAATGCCATTCACATCCTGTCCAGATTTGAAGTTCTGCAAAACTTGCACTAGCAAGTTTGTGCTTTTCACCAACTAACCTCACCACCCTCTTATGCATCCAAAGAGACTTCAATCTGGAAGATTTGGCCACTCCAAGAAAAGCCTAAGTGCCTGTGGCATTTTGTCAAACACCTGGAGTGCATGAGCAGGTTTGACATGTATTGTTGTTGGCATTGTGAACTTGGTCTCCTGACCAAACTACCTTGTCCCCTGAGCTTCACTCTATCAACAACCTAGCTCTGTTGCTTGCCAACCTCACCTGTGACCTGTAGCATGCCACGACATTTTACCGAACACCTTCCGTGCGTGCACTGGACGCGCCCAGAGCGCGCGTATTGCACGAACCGCGCCCGAGCTGACACACTGGCCCCCCTGGTTTTGGCCCGCTCTGCAGCGCCACGCCACGCACTAACCTCCTCACAGCAACGCGCCAAGCCGCCCTAGAAGCCAACAGCGCTGCCGATAGAGCTTTTGGCGGCATGCCAGTGTCCGCAGCGCGCCTCTGCCACGGTCGGCGCCGCCAGAGCCACCCCGGCTTGCCACCTGCCCCTGGAACAGTGCGAGCTCATCCGCAGCCTCGTCCTCTAGCGCTCGTCGCCGCCACGTCGCCCAAGCTACAGGGAGGCCGTTCGCCGTCGTCCATATCGCCGGCCGCCCCGGAACCGACCTCCACCGCGTATATAAGGACCCCGGAGCTCAAACAAGACCTCGAGCAACCTCATATGATCCTCCTGGTGTGCCTTGGCCAGCAGTCGAGCAAGGGAAGGCCTTCTTCCCCGAGTCCGGCTGGTTCGGTCGCCGCCAAGCCCCGGCTGATTCCATCGCCACCAGTACCTCTCCCTCTCCACTCTCTCCACCAAGAACTCTCCCTCCCTCTTGCGAGCACAACCCCACGCTCAATTTTGGCCGGAGACCACCACAGCCCCAAACTCACTATCCACCCGAATGCCTCCTCCGCCGCGAAGCTCGTCGCCGGCGACTCCGTTCACCTCGGCGACCATGGCGGGTACCCACAGACTCGTCTCGACCCCCTGAGCACACCCATGTCCTCAGATCACCAAGGGACGCCCCCGTTTACCGGCAAATCCTCGCCGGAGCTCCGCCTCTGTTCGATCGGAGGGAGACGACGCGCACGTGGCCGGTCAAACCTGACCAGTGGGCCAGGCGGGCCCACCGTCAGTGACCCAGCGCCTGTCCATGCAGGAGTAAGTGGAAGCGCCTTTCCTGAATACGCTTTCGACGTGTACACGTTTTATTTGAAACGTTTTTCTTTTCTGTTTTATTTTAAATATCAGATTTGGACCAAAACTTTGACCTGCTGTATCTTTTTAAATATAACTCCAAATGAATTAATTCTTTTTCCTACCTCTCTCAAATATTGTCTAGTTTATTTTAAGATTTATTTAAAAAAATTTCAAAACAACTTTTTGTGCTGTTTTTAATCTGTGCGTTAATTCTTTTATATTTCTAAAATAGGATTTTTGGAGAGAGGAGAAGTATTTCAAGAGTTTGAAATGCACCCTGCCTTCCCATGACCTGAAGGCAAGCATTCTGAACCCCGGCATAAATGTTTTTGTATGTTTGATGACACGTTTATAACATCACCTCACTTTGGAGAAACTTGTTATTTCATGTGATATGATCATATGCATGGGTGCATGTTAGTGATTTCCATGCTGTTGGAAAAGATCACACTTGTGATAATAACCATCCTCATGTGCCTTGCATGCATACCGGCAGGAACCCGGGAAAACCTCTGCCTTGGGTAGGCATGAGTTTGTCGCCGGTCTCCGTCGGGACGGTTATGTCTGGTATGGCATGGTAAGGTAATATGAGCGGTGACTTTGTTGGTTGAAATATATTCGTTATGCTAATCCTGCAGGGAATACTTAAACCTCCTGAGTCGACCATAGATCGAGTCTTGTTCAAGTAACCCCCATACTTGTTTCGTACTACCACTCGTCTCTACAACAAGTAGAGTACGGTTCAGTAAGTTGTCAACCTCTTCCTAGCACACACCATACAGAGAGGCCAGGGTGGAAGATATCGGTTGTAGCTGGTAGGCAGGCCACCTGGTCCGGGGGCATGGGTGTTTCCGGTTGAGACCGAGAGGGGAGGCCACCCCTTAGAGCGTGCAATATAAATTTGATCCCATGCTACGTGAGGTTGTAGCCTCCCCACTTAGAGTTTGCTTGACAGGTGTCGTGGGTGATTCCAGACACGTGTGAGTTAAGCTGGTGTGTGCAAGTTAGGTGTGTTTTCAACAAAAAGACCGTAGACGGAATTAGTCCCGATGGACTAAAGAAATCCGTTACTCGTGGGTAAAGAGTACACCCTCTGCAGAGATTAAACCTATTCGAATAGCCGTGTCCATGGTTAAGGATTACAGTCTGGGATGGGTCGAGTGTCGGTCTTAGTGTCGGTCTTCGGAGGTGAAATTATTAAATCAGAACTGGTATCACGACTTGTGACATGTGATGATGATGATTATTTTGTTATGGACTAACCCATGATATTATTGGTATTATCGGATATCCCTGGGACGGTTCTACCTCCTGGATATTCACCATGATTGTTATTCTTCAAAAGCCCTTTATGTGGTGTCGCTCAGACGCCCGACTGTGGCATTTATTTTAAAGCCCTTTATGTGGTGTTTCTCAGACGCCCAACTGTGGCATTTCTTTTAAAGCCCTTTATGTGGTGTCACTGAGACGCCCGACTGTGGAATTTCTTTTAAAGCCCTTTATGTGGTGTCGCGCAGACGCCCGACTGTGGCATTTCTCTTAAAGCCCTTTATGTGGTGTCGCTCAGAC
>NC_041389.1:610021486-610038670 GCF_002162155.2 Triticum dicoccoides
TGTGGCATATTTGTTATTTATTTCATAATTTTAATACTGCTATGTTATTGCATTTTCATAAATAACCTGCTTACATGCATCAGAGATTTATTTTTGTGACTGACGTCATGAGCATTAATATTTCGGAACATCGTTGTTATATTATACCCGTGTTCATAATGTTTGCGAGTACATTCAAAGTACTCACTGGCTTGTCCCTGGCTATTGTCTTGGCCAGATTTCTTGCACGGAGAGGAGCGACGTGATGACAGCCCCGGAACCTAAGCAATAGTGATAGCAGCCTCGCGAAGATAGGAGTTAACCTGGTCAGCTGTTCCCGTGGGTAATGGAGTCCCATAGACACTGATGATTCACAAACCGCTTCCGCCATCAACCACTAGAAACCATTTGTTGTACTCACAGACCAGAATGGTCTTGTACTTCATATTTTATGTTTTGCTTGTAATTTCTGTATCAAGTTGGTGCCTCATCAACTAACAGTTATCCTGGGGCTGGTGAGCACAAGGGCCATTTTCTGGGAATTAATACCCGGAGAACCGGTCCCCACAGACTTGGTATCAGAGCCAGGCTGTCCATTGGCTAATCCTATCTTAGCCAGGTCAGAAAAACTTAGGCAAACCAACCCACCAGACCTTAACCAAACCCCAGCCGAGCTTCTCATGCAAGATAGCCACATAGTGACCCCGACACATTTGGCAATCGGTGCCCAACTTATCAACCTAGCCTGTCAATCACGTGCCAGTGACCAGCACCCAAGATGTCTCCTCCACAAGCGTGCGAAGGAAGACTCCGTCCCCTTTTTCTATAAAAAGGGCACGCTAGCTCCAACCCAGCACAACCTCTACCCCAAACCGAGCCATAATGCCAGGCCCCGTCATGCACAATGAGACCACAGCAACCAACCTTGGAGGTTTTGTGACCATACTCGCAAACCTCACCCGTCGCGCCTATGCGTTAGAAGAGCCTCCAGAATATGTCGTGTACCAAGGGTCCATGAGCGGTGAGAGCCGTCAATTCTGGGCCACTGTGCACATCTACGGTAGGGGTCTATCTCCAGAATGCCCCTACAGGTTCACTGGAAGAACAACTTCCTTCGAGCCACAAGCCATCCAGCTAGCTGCTCGACAGGCTATAGTTCAACTTCGGCAGTTGTCGCCCAGAGTTAACTGTCGCTCGTTCTACTACTACCCCAGGCGTGAAGGGTATGGTGGACCACCCCAAGTTGCCAACAGAGATCACGAGACGGATCCCGCATTGTTGCACCTAGTGCGCTATGTAAGTGCACTAGAGGCACTGTTCGACCAGATCACCATTGATCTGATCGCAGCTCGAGGAGAGCTGGTTCGTCGATCCCCAGCAAGAAGAGAAGACGAGCCCGACGCCGACAACCCAGTCGTGCTGTTCGAACACCCGATCGAGACCCTGAGGTCAGCCCCAGCCATCATCCAAGATACTGTGATGACCCCAGAAGTGCTTCGTCGCCTTTTGGGAGCACACTCCAATGGGATTGTGGCTAACAATCCCCGCGATGGTCATCATCGCTACCACGACCCTGCAGTTCCTCCACCATCACCGACTAATCCCGGCAGTGAGACACATGGAGAAGCCTCGTCATCCACCAGGCATGCCCGTTTAGACGTAAACGAGGTAGACTAAGCCGTACGAGTAGTACCGAGTTTCAGTGTATCCTCACTTTGTAATCGTGCGACCTTGTGTGTAAACGCAGCCTGCCGTTGTGCCTCTGTTTTAATGGTAGACTTGCGTATTTTGTCAGCGCCTAGTTGCACATTTTCAGGGCACAGCTACCAAAACCAACCCCGACGACAACCACAGTAACACGTCTCTCTATGAGATATGTGTGTCTCTGAAACTGACCCGACCTTTGGAGCTAAGCTGGTAAATTTATTACCTTTCACCATGGTGAAATAACCCAGCTCCTTTGCTATATAAAGGCCACCTCGTGATCTTACCCAGCACCCCACACCTTGTGCACCACCCTCACAACCTTTTCCTGCCATGCCGAGCCCCAGTATTCATCTGAGAACCCCAGATGCAACCCCAGGTAGCTTTGTCAAAATATTGTGGGAGTTTACCCGCAGTACTATGGGTTCTACCCAGCCACCCCAGTACGAGCTGTTCAAATCGAGAATCACTTTTTCCACCTCGGAATATTGGGCAGCAGTACACATCCCTCCCGTAGACTCCAATCAAGATCCAACGGAAGTTTCCTTCGTGGGGAAATCTATGCCAACCCCACACCTGGACATAGAAGCTGCTGCGAAAGAAGCGATTGCTCGCCTTCGATCCGCAGTGCCCTATGCCCGCGAACGAGGATATTATTACTTTCCGAGCCGTGCAACGCCCGGGGAAGTAACATCTTTTCCCGGTGGACGGATTGAGAGAGACCCAGTGCTAGCCAACCTTATCCAGTACATCATCGCTCAAGAGCATTTGAACCAACGAGTGATGGATTATCTCTAGAGTCTCGCTGATTTGAATCCTCAGATTGCAATCGGCAAACCACTGAGGCCCGACCCGGAGAGACGCATACATCGACTGGTCAATCCACTTCCTCTAATTGAAGAGGAGTGTATCCCTTTACCAGAGACATTTTACCAGGACCCCGTCCAGTTACCGTTTTCATTTTAGACGTCACTGCTGTGTTTGTTATTTCAGCATTTATTGTTACGTTGTAACTTATGCATGGTACCTCGAATGTGTGCGACGAGTCGATTATTTAGTTTCTACTAGTATGAGCAGTTTTCTTCGTGATTAACTAGTGTAACCGCGAAAAATCCTAGAATGAGATTTCTTTTCCCTGAGTTACTGCAACGTTTATCCCCTCACTGCCTGGAATATTTTTATTCACACAGAACCACGGCAGCAGACTCACAACCGCTCGGACACTTATGGAGCATTTGTTTTCACAATGGCTCTTAGCAAATCTCGAGGACGAGATTTTTCTTAAGGGGGGTAGTAATTGTAACACCCCAAAAATTTAACCAGGTTTTAGTTATTAAAATTTTGCCAAGAGTTAAATTTTTTGCGTGCAAGAATATTTCTGTTGATTTCAAAACCTTTCTTTTAATATTAAGGATTTATTTTTCCCAAGTGGATCCTTCCAAAACATATTGAACTTCTATGCCATCTCATTAAAACAATTTCCTAATCAGTAGGATTATTTATTAAATTATTTCACCCTGAGCTATATTCATTAAAATGACTTGTTTTAAGTTTTGGAGCTCTTTTTGAACTACAACCATTTGATAAATTTAACTAAAAATTCCACCAAAATTTGGAGATGTCCTGTGATGCCTCTAAATCACTTTTGTGCATTAATATATTTATTTCATTCCATATTTTGAGTATTACACATGTTTTTCTTCTCTGGTCTAGTGGACAATTTTTGCACTACAACCCTTTTAAATATTTGTTTCTAGCTTCCACCAAAATTATGGGATGTCAGTAGGAGCATATGATTCCATTATATGCAAAAATCCAGGGATGTTCCTTGAAATGTTTGAGTGAATCAACCTCATCTCCATTCTGGTCCAACATGATGGTTTGTACAACAACCATATTCTTTCTTGCTCTTTGGCCCTTGATTCTTGCTCCTACTTGTAGTCCTCCATGCTAAACCCCTAAGTCCAAGAGCATGCAACCATTGGCATATTTTTGGTTCATGAAATAATGCCATTCACATCCTGTCCAGATTTGAAGTTCTGCAAAACTTGCACTAGCAAGTTTGTGCTTTTCACCAACTAACCTCACCACCCTCTTATGCATCCAAAGAGACTTCAATCTGGAAGATTTGGCCACTCCAAGAAAAGCCTAAGTGCCTGTGGCATTTTGTCAAACACCTGGAGTGCATGAGCAGGTTTGACATGTATTGTTGTTGGCATTGTGAACTTGGTCTCCTGACCAAACTACCTTGTCCCCTGAGCTTCACTCTATCAACAACCTAGCCCTGTTGCTTGCCAACCTCACCTGTGACCTGTAGCATGCCACAGCATTTTACCGAACACCTTCCGTGCGTGCACTGGACGCGCCCAGAGCGCGCGTATTGCACGAACCGCGCCCAAGCCGACACACTGGCCCCCTGGTTTTGGCCCGCTCTACAGTGCCACGCCACGCACTAACCTCCTCACAGCAACGGGCCAAGCCGCCCTGGCAGCCAACAGCGTCGCCGACAGAGCTTTTGGCGGCATGCCGGCGTCCGCAGCGCGCCTCTGCCACGGTCGGTGCCGCCAAAGCCACCCCGGCTTGCCACCTGCCCCTGGAACAGTGCAAGCTCATCCGCAGCCTCGTCCTCTAGCGCTCGTCGCCGCCATGTCGCCCAAGCTACAGGGAGGCGGTTCGCCGTCGTCCTTATCGCTGGCCGCCCCGGAACCGACCTCCACCGCGTATATAAGGACCCCGGAGCTCAAACGAGACCTCGAGCAACCTCATATGATCCTCCTGGTGTGCCTTGGCCAGCAGTCGAGCAAGGGAAGGCCTTCTTCCCCGAGTCCGGCCGGTTCGGTCGCCGCCAAGCCCCGGCCGATTCCATTGCCACCAGTACCTCTCCCTCTCCACTCTCTCCACCAAGAACTCTCCCTCCCTCTCGTGAGCACAACCCCGCGCTCAATTTTGGCCAGAGACCACCGCAGCCCCAAACTCACTATCCACCCGAACGCCTCCTCCGCCGCGGAGCTTGTCGTCTGCGACTCCGTTCACCTCGGCGACCATGGCGGGTACCCACAGACTCGTCTCAACCCCCTGAGCACACCCGTGTCCTCAGATCACCAAGGGACGCCCCCGTTCGCCGGCAAATCCTTGCCGGAGCTCCGCCTCTGTTCGGTCGGAGGGAGACGACGCGCGCGTGGCCGGTCAAACCTGACCAGTGGGCCAGGCGGGCCCACCGTCAGTGACCCAGTGCCTGTCCACGCAGGAGTAAGTGGAAGCGCCTTTCCCGAATACGCTTTCGACGTGTACACGTTTTATTTGAAACATTTTTCTTTTCTGTTTTATTTTAAATATCAGATTTGGACCAAAACTTTGACCTACTGTATCTTTTTAAATATAACTCCAAATGAATTAATTCTTTTTCCTACCTCTCTCAAATATTGTCTAGTTTATTTTAAGATTTATTTGAAAAAAAATTCAAAACAACTTTTTGTGTTGTTTTTAATTTGTGTGTTAATTCTTTTATATTTCTAAAATAGGATTTTTGGAGAGAGGAGAAGTATTTCAAGAGTTTGAAATGCACCCTGCCTTCCCATGACCTGAAGGCAAGCATTCTGAACCCCGGCATGAATATTTTTGTATGTTTGATGACACGTTTATAACATCAACTCACTTTGGAGAAACTTGTTATTTCATGTGATATGATCATATGCATGGGTGCATGTTAGTGATTTCCATGCTGTTGGAAAAGATCACACTTGTGATAATAACCATCCTCATGTGCCTTGCATGCATACCGGCAGGAACCCGGGAAAACCTCTGCCTTGGGTAGGCATGAGTTTGTCGCCGGTCTCCGTCGGGACGGTTATGTCTGGTATGGCATGGTAAGGTAATATGAGCGGTGACTCTGTTGGTTGAAATATATTCATTATGCTAATCCTGCAGGGAATACTTAAACCTCCTGAGTCGACCATAGATCGAGTCTTGTTCCAGTAACCCCCATACTTGTTTCGTACTACCACTCGTCTCTTCAACAAGTAGAGTACGGTTCAGTAAGTTGTCAACCTCTTCCTAGCACACACCGTACAGAGAGGCCAGGGTGGAAGATACCGGTTGTAGCTGGTAGGCAGGCCACCTGGTCCGGGGGCATGGGTGTTTCCGGTTGAGACCGAGAGGGGAGGCCACCCCTTAGAGCGTGCAATATAAATTTGATCCCATGCTACGCGAGGTTGTAGCCTCCCCACTTAGAGTTTGCTTGACAGGTGTCGTGGGTGATTCCAGACACGTGTGAGTTAAGCTGGTGTGTGCAAGTTAGGTGTGTTTTCAACAAAAAGACCGTAGACGGAATTAGTCCCGATGGACTAAAGAAATCTGTTACTCGTGGGTAAAGAGTACACCCTCTGCAGAGATTAAACCTATTCGAATAGCCGTGTCCATGGTTAAGGATTATAGTCTGGGATGGGTCGAGTGTCAGTCTTAGTGTCGGTCTTCGGAGGTGAAATTATTAAATCAGAACTGGTATCACGACTTGTGACATGTGATGATGATGATGATTTTGTTATGGACTAACCCACGATATTATTGGTATTATTGGATATCCCTGGGACGGTTCTACCTCCTGGATATTCACCATGATTGTTATTCTTCAAAAGCCCTTTATGTGGTGTCGCTCAGACGCCCGACTGTGGCATTTCTTTTAAAGCCCTTTATGTGGTGTCGCTCAGACGCCCGACTGTGGCATTTCTTTTAAAGCCCATGTGGTGTCGCTCAGACGCCCGACTGTGGCATTTCTTTTAAAGCCCTTTATGTGGTGTCGCTCAGACGCCCGACTGTGGAATTTCTCTTAAAGCCCTTTATGTGGTGTCGCTCAGACGCCCGACTGTGGCATTTCTCTTAAAGCCCTTTATGTGGTGTCGCTCAGACGCCCGACTGTGGCATTTCTTTTAAAGCCCTTTATGTGGTGTCGCCCAGACACCCGACTGTGGTATTTCTTTTAAAGCCCTTTATGTGGTGTCGCTAAGACGCCCGACTGTGGCATATTTGTTATTTATTTCATAATTTTGATACTGCTATGTTATTGCATTTTCATAAATAACCTGCTTACATGCATCAGAGGTTTATTTTTGTGACTGACGTCATGAGCATTAATATTTCGGAACATCGTTGTTATATTATACCCGTGTTCATAATGTTTGCGAGTACATTCAAAGTACTCATTGGCTTGTCCCTGGCTATTGTCTTGGCCAGATTTCTTGCACGGAGAGGAGCGACGTGATGACAGCCCCCGAACCTAAGCAACAGTGATAGCAGCCTCGCAAAGATAGGAGTTAACCTGGTCAGATGTTCCCGTGGGAAATGGAGTCCCATAGACACTGATGATTCACAAACCGCTTCCGCCATCAACCACTAGAAACTATTTGTTGTACTCACAGACCAGAATGGTCTTGTACTTCATATTTTATGTTTTGCTTGGAATTTCTGTATCAAGTTGGTGCCTCATCAGCTAACAGTTATCCTGGGGCTGGTGAGCACAAGGGCCATTTTCTAGGAATTAATACCCAGAGAACCGGTCCCCACAACTTTCCAAGGAAACAACCCCAAGTTTATAGTATCAACTCTATTGGAAAAATTCCATCGATTATATTTGGAGGTTTTGAATTTCCTCTCCCTACTGTCAAGAAGAAATATGATATACTTATTATTGGGGATGTCCATATCCCCGTTGAGGTAACATAGTGTTATTCGAAATTTCTCTGGTTCCATGTTAATCGGAATGAGTTTGTTAACAAGACTTGATCAACCTTGTTAGTGGATTCTTTTTGATGAACATGAGATGGATGAAACTAGAAGCACAACCTTCTGTACCCTCTTTATATTTTTTGTTATTTAGTAGAAATAAAGTAAAATAGTATTTTTTTTTCTGTCTGTTTCCTGATTTACCCGTGCAATATAAAAATATCCCTAAGATAAAAGTCCTCAGAATGCCATGCCAATTTAATATGATTTTTCGGGAATATTTGAGGATTTACTGTGCAAAAATTACCACGGGGGGAGCTGCCACCTGGCCACGAGGGTGGAGGGCGCGCCCCCTGCCTCGTGGGCCCACGGTGGCCCTCCTCCACTTATCCCTGCACCCATCTTCTTCCTCTGCCTCACACAAACACGAAAAACCAACTCAAGCACGAGTTCCAGCCCCTGTTGCTGTGATTTTCGATCTCCTTGCTCAAAGCACCTCTCACAAAACTGCTTGGGGAGATTGTTCCTTGGTATGTGACTCCTCCATTGGTCCAATTAGTTTTTGTTCTAGTGTTCTATTCATTGCAAATTTATGCTGCATAGGTGACCATGTTCTTGAGCTTGCATGTCAAATTTATATGGTTCCAAGTAGTTCTAATGCTTGATATAGGCTCTAGGCACTTGCGGGAGTAGTTGCTATCAATTTTATTGAAGTTGGTTCACTTTTATTTTAAGTTACTAAAAATTTCAGAAATTTTTCAAAGGAAACAATATGTTTAGGAGGATGTTCCAAGGTGGTTCTTCAAGGAAGCAAGGTCCCAGGCTTGCAATGCATGATGCCGACGAGGAACCACCAAGAGACGCTCCTGTGAGGCCCTGTGAATGGCCTTTGGAAATTTTATGGATCAAGCGGGAATCCAAGAAGAATTCAACGCATATATACGCAATGCCGGTCTTGAGGAATTTGAAGCTGACAAATGCCCCCAGTATCATGATCTCACAAGTTCATTTGTGAGGAGGTTTGAGTTTTCATCTTCGCGCAATTCTCCTTCAGTCATGTTTGACCTTTATGACAAATCTTATACCATGGACTTAGAGGATTTCACTTTTGCTTGCAAACTTCCATCTTGGGGTAGTGTCAGGGATCCCCCTAAATCTGAATATAGAGACTTTCTTGCTAAAATAACTGTGGGGGAATCTAGAGATATAACACAAGCCACTATAGGGAGCATTCACTTTCCTGCTATACATTATTTTGCCCTCTTTATAGGTAGATGCATTAATGCTAAGGATGAAGCATGTCACATGTGTGCCCCCGATCTCAGCATTCTCAGAAGTGCTGTGTTAGGAGACCAATCTTATCATATGGGAACCATTGTAGCTCGCAGGTTGCATCATAATAGACATAACAAAGATTTCTTTGGAGGAATTTATGCAACCTGCTTAGCTAATTTTCTTGAGATAGACATTCGTGAGGGTGATATGGAGTTACCCCCTACTTATTTAGATTTTGATTCTATGGTTTCCCACCAGTTTGTTGAGAGGACTGAACCACCTCTCCAGTATTGACTGATCTTTAACAAACGACATGTAGTCCATATTACTCTTCCTGCTCCTGCCTTCTGTGATTCTCAGACAAAAGGAAGATATATTATTACCAGAGAGGAGGAAGAGGAGTACGAGAGAAAAGCGGAGGCTGCTCGACGCCATGCTGCAACTCATGAGGCGATAGCTGTTGCATCGCAGTACGACCCCAGCTACACCTACGGGTATCCGCCAGGCTATCCCTGGCAATAGACCAACTTAGGCCAAAAGCCTAAGCTTGGGGGAGTACATATTTCCCACCGACATTACATTCATGTTCACACACACTCATTGCCAGATGTCGGTGCTCATACTCTTTCACTGTAATATCCGTGCTAGTTTATTTTCTTTTTCCTGCTTTCTTCTTGTGTGTTTAATAAACCTTAAGAAAAAAAATAGTAGTAGTTTATTTCTTTGCTGTAGTAATAAAAAAAAGAAAACCCAAAAAAAATTCCCGTTCTTCTTTTGCTTGTTGGGAGCTTTCCCGTGTAAATAGTTTTTATTTCTTTTCTTTTCTTTGTGGGTCAGTAGGAAAAGACCATGATTAAATTGTTGAAGTGGCCCTTATATGCATCATTGTAGATTTAACCAAGAGCCCATATTGCGTTGTCTTCTCCTGTTTATTGAATGCTCGCAGATTCCAGCTTAGTCCAATGCACGTGCACTCTTATTATTATTCACACGGTTCGGTCGTGCAAGTGAAAGGCAATTATGATGATATATGATGGACTGACTGAGATGGAAAAGCTGGTATGAACTCGACCTCTCTTGTTTTTGTAAATATGATGAGTTCATCATTCTTGATTCAGCTTATTATGAATAAACATGTTTGCAATGACAATTAGAGATCATAGTTGCTCGTACCATGCTTGATTAGCTATGAGTTATAATGATTTACCTTGCGTGCCAACATGCTATTAAAATGGTTGTGATGTGGTATGATGGGGTGGTATCCTCCTTTGAATGATTTAAGTGACTTGACTTGGCACATGTTCACGCATGTAGTTGAAACAAATCAACATAGCCTTCATGATATTTATGTTCATGGTGGATTATATCCTACTCATGCTTGTATTCAATGTTTATTAATTTTAATGCATGTTCATGACTGTTGTCGCTGTCTAGTTGGTTGCTTCCCAGTCTTTTGCTAGCCTTCACTTGTACTAAGCGGGAATACTGCTTGTGCATACAATCCCTTAAACCCCAAAGTTATTCCATATGAGTCCACTATACCTTCCTATATGCGGTATCTACCTACCGTTCCAAGTAAATTTGTATGTGCCAAACTCTAAACCTTCAAATAATCATTCTATTTTGCATGCATGAATAGCTCATATATCAACTAGGGCTGCCCTTATCTTCCGTGTTAGGCGGGTTATTCTCAAGAGGAGTGGACTCCGCTCCTCATTCACGAGAAAATGGCTGGTCACCGGGATGCCCAGTCCCATGCTTTATGCAAACTAAATCAAAAATAATTGCAAACAAAACTCCCCCTGGGACCCGTTGAATGTTGGAGGCACTCGTTGTTTCAAGCAAGCCATGGATTGATGCTTGTGGAGGAGGGGGAGTATAAACTTTACCATTCTGTTTGGGAACCGCCTATAATTTGTTTAACATGGAAGATATCGTCATCTCTTAGTTGTTATGTTGACAGTGAAAGTATGCTGCTCAAAATATAATTTACCTCTATTTCAAAAACGAGCTCTGGCACCTCTACAAATCCCTGCTTTCCTCTACGAAGGGCCTATATATTTACTTTTATGTTGAGTCATCACCCTCTTATTAAAAGCACTAGCTGGAGAGCACAACTGTCATTTGCATTCATTACTGTTAATTTATATCGGGTATGACTATGATTGGATCTCTTTTACCATGAATTACAATGTCTAGTCAGTCCTTGATCTTTGAAGGTGCTCTGCATTTATGTTTTGCGGTCTCAGAAAGGGCTAGCGAGATACCATCTTGTTATATCATATTATGATTGTTTTGAGAAAGTGTTGTCATCCGAGATTTATTATTATGGCTTGCTAGCTGCTTATGTTATTGATATGAGTAAACATGAGACCTAGGAGTTATTGCAAATGTGGTTAGTTATGATATTTGCTGAAAACTTGAATGCTGGCTTGACATAGTTACAACAACAAGAGCAAACAGAGTTTGTAAAAGTTTTTCTTTTTCTCTTTCAGTTTCTCAACTGAATTGCTTGAGGACAAGCAAGGGTTTAAGCTTGGGGGAGTTGATACATCTCCGTTGTATCTACTTTTCCAAACACTTTTGCCCTTGTTTTGGACTCTAACATGTATGATTTGAATGGAACTAACACGGACTGACGTTGTTTTAAGCAGAATTGCCATGATGTTGTTTTTTGTGCAGAAAACAAAAGTTCTCGGAATGACCTGAAACTCCACGGAATATCTTAGAATAAATAATAAAAAAATCCTCGCCAAAGATGAAGACCAGGGGGCCCACACCTTGTCCATGAGGGTTGGGGGCGCCCCCCCCCTCTTGGGCGTGCCCCCCTACCTCGTGGGCCCCCTGGAGACCCTCCGACGCCAACTCCAACTCCATATATTGGCTTTCAGGGAGAAAAAAATGAGGGAGAAGAAATCATCGCGTTTTACGATACGGAGCCGCCGCCAAGCCCTAATCTCTCTCGGGAGGGCTGATCTGGAGTCCGTTCGGGGCTCCGGAGAGGGGGATTCATCGCCGTCGTCATCATCATCCATCCTCCATCACCAATTTCATGATGCTCACCGCCGTGCGTGAGTAATACCATCGTAGGCTTGCTGGACGGTGATGGGTTGGATGAGATTTATCATGTAATTGAGTTAGCTTTGTTATGGTTTGATCCCTAGTATCCACTATGTTCTAAGATTGATGTTGCTATGACTTTGCTATGCTTAATGCTTGTCACTAGGGCCCGAGTGCCATGATTTCAGATCTGAACCTATTATGTTTTCATGAATATATGTGTGTTCTTGATCCTATCTTGCAAGTCTATAGTCACTTACTATGTGTTATGATCCGGCAACCCCGAAGTGACAATAATTGGGACCACTCCCAGTGATGACCATAGTTTGAGGAGTTCATGTATTCACTATGTGCTAATGCTTTGTTCCGGTTCTCTATTAAAAGGAGGCCTTAATATCCCTTAGTTTCCAATAGGACCCTACTGCCATGGGAGGGTAGGACAAAAGATGTCATGCAAGTTCTTTTCCATAAGCACGTATGACTATATTCGGAATACATGCATACATTACATTGATAAATTGGAGCTAGTTCTGTGTCACCCTATGTTATGACTGTTACATGACGAACAACATCTGGCATAATTATCCAACACTGATCCGGTGCCTACGAGTTTTCCATATACTGGTTCTCGCTTATTTACTTTTCCGTTGCTACTGTTACAATCACTACAAAAATACCAAAAACATTGCTTTTGATGTCTTTACTTTTGTTACCGTTACCACCACTATCATATTACTTTGCTACTAAACACTTTGCTGCAGATACTAAGTTTCCAGGTGTGGTTGAATTGACAACTCAACTGCTAATACTTGAGAATATTCTTTGGCTCCCCTTGTGTCGAATCAATAAATTTGGGTTGAAATCTCTACCCTCGAAAACTGTTGCAATCCCCTATACTTGTGGGTTATCAGTCACTGATAAGGAGCATTGGAATGAAGAGCTTCTTCTCCAGTTTTATGCCACTCTCCACATTCGCGGCTACAACAGGGATCCGAAGACATGGGTCCTTAAGTGGATGACAGGCAATGTCCATCATGAAGCCAAAGCCTTTGTCCTCACTGAGCTTACCGGCCTGTCCACTCCAGGTGAATTCCATGAACCTGGTTGTTAGCTTCACCGCAATGCATTGGAAAGCATCTTTCAGAAGCCTGAGCCCAACATGAGCCATATGCTGAGCATGATGAAGCCACTGCCACATGACGCTGAATATCCAAAGGAATTCTTTGTTGAAGACCTAGAGTATCTTCCCGGACCATCTATCATATCATAAGGCGAATTCTATGGCCCATCAAAGGGCATTCCTCTTCAGCAAAACTTGAAGGTGCAATGAAGACATTGGTATTCCACATTCTCAATGGCAAAAGCTTCAATGCTCAGGATTTCTTGATTTGCCAATTTGCTGCATCTGGCTCTGATATCTTTGGTCTGAAATTCTATGCTCCTTGGATTATGCGTCTGATCAAGCTTCACTCTGCCATTGACTATCAGCCCTCTTCACGTAACCATCTCATATTTCTACCATAGGCTGATATGTCCATTGAAGCCATTTACCCTGAGCCTACCAAGGAAGCTCTATATCTTCACAATGCAGATCGTCGGAGCTTTTCCCAGCATGTTAAAGGTGTTCAGGTTGCTTCTCGTGTTTATCCTCTGGCCGGCAACACTCGCCGTGCACGCACTGAAGCCACAGAAAGCACTATTGCTCCAAGGCCTCGGAAGCGATCTCGTGTGCTCAATGACCCAAGAGCTTCTCGTGGCCTTGCATTAGAAACATGACAATCATCATTACTAGATGAAGCGTCAAATGCAAAGCCTCTTGGTGGATGTCAATCGCATTCGCAATCTTGCCACCAAGAATGCCTTTGTCACTCATGAAACCTGTCGGAGGTCCTGGAAGAGTCTGACATTGCTAAGTGCTGAAGCTGATCTTCAAGACGATGGCTTCACTGAGAGATTCAAGTTCGACTCCACTCCTCCCAGGAATGCTGTCTTGCGTCGAACCCCGTCTCTTGAAGATTCAGAGTACTCCTCTGCAGCAACTGTAAATGCCAGAGTCCTGGATGACGCAGATGATGCTACCTCACCACCTCCAACCTCAGCACGTATCGACACTACACCAAGCTCTTCTGCACCACCAAACCTCAACAACGACCTCGCTGCTTCACCTACTCCTCATGGGAACGAGTAGCGACTATGTCTTCAAACCTTTTTGGTCCTTACTGACAAAAGGGGGAGAAGCATATGTTGATAGTCTTCAAGCGGGTCATATGGGTGGTTGATATACTTTTGCCTAGTGCTTACAACTCTTGCTTTTGATACATTTGGTTCTTTGAGTTGTAACACATGAACTTGATGGTCGTCTGCTACTTTTTCTGCTATTCTGTGTGATGCGACGATAAATTCCGCATGTGCGATGATAAATCCCGCATGAAGTCATTGGCAGACGTCCATTTTTCATTATGCATGTCATTATTCCTGTATATCTGTTCATGCGTGATGTATTGTCTTCATATGGTGAAGAGGATCTCCACAAGTACAACTTGCCATTTGCATTTGCGTTCCAATGCAAAACATTTATATGCACATCTTCAGGGGGAGCCTTTTTGCCATCTATGAAGAAGTATCTTAATCCTTTACAATTTCACATACTTTTATCCCCGTTGAAAACTTCAACCAGTTTGTCATTGCTACGTCTTGAGCTTGCGTTGGTTTTCCTCGAAGAGGAGAGGGTGATGCAGCAAAGTGTAGCGTAAGTATTTCCCTCAGTTTTGAGAACCAAGGTATCAATCCAGTAGGAGGCTCCTCAAAAGTCCCACGCACATACACAAACAAACTGAGAACTCGCAACCAACGCAATAAAGGGGTTGTCAATCCCTTCACGGCCACTTGCGAAAGTGAGATCTAATAAAGATAGAATGATAAGATAAATATATTTTTTGGTATTTTGTAATATAGATGCAAATAAAAGTAGATTGAAAGCAAATATGATAAGAGATAGACCCGGGGGCCATAGGTTTCACTAGAGGCTTCTCTCAAGATAGCATAAGTATTATGGTGGGTGAACAAATTACTGTCGAGCAATTGATAGAAAAGTGCATAGTTATGAGATTATCTAGGCATGATCATGTATATAGGCATCACATCCATAACAAGTAGACCGACTCCTGCCTGCATCTACTACTATTACTCCACACATCGACCGACTCCTGCCTGCATCTAGAGTATTGAGTTCATAAGAACAGAGTAACGCATTAAGCAAGATGACATGATGTAGAGGGATAAACTCATGCAATATGATATGAACCCCATCTTGTTATCCTCGATGGAAACAATACAATACGTGCCTTGCAACCCTTTCTGTCACTTGGTAAGGACACCGCAAGATTGAACCCAAAGCTAAGCACTTCTCTCATGGCAAGAAAGACCAATCTAGTAGGCCAAACCAAACTGATAATTCGAAGAGACTTGCAAAGATAACACAATCATACATAAAAGAGTTCAGAGAAGATTCAAATATTATTCATAGATAAACTTGATCATAAACGTGCAATTCATCGGATCTCGACAAACACACCGCAAAAAGTGTTTACATCGAATAGATCTCCACAAGAGAGGGGGAACATTGTATTGAGATCCAAAAAGACAGAAGAAGCCATCTAGCTAATAACTATGGACCCGTAGGTCTGTGGTAAACTACTCACAACTCATCGGAGGGGCAAGGATGATGATGTAGAAGCCCTCCATGGTCGATTCCCCCTCCGGCAGAGTGCCGGCGAAGGCTCGAAGATGAGATCTCACGGATAACGAAGGTTACGGTGGTGGAAATTATGTTTCGTGGTGCTCCTGGATGTTTTCGGGGTACGTAGGTATATATAGGAGGAAGAAGTACGTCGGTGGCCGCCCGAGGGGCCCACGAGACAGGGGGCGCGCCCTACAGGGGGGGCACGGCCCCCTATCTCATGGGGCCCTCGAAAGATTCTTGACTTGCACTCCAAGCTCTCCGGATCACGTTCGTTCCAAAAATCACGCTCCCGAAGGTCTCATTCCGTTTGGACTCTGTTTGATATTCCTTTTCTTTGAAATACTGAAATATGCAAAAAAAAAACAATATGGGTTGGGCCTCCGGTTAGTAGGTTAGTCCCAAAAATGATATAAATGTGTAAAATAAAGCCTATAAACATCCAAAAGGGGTAATATAATAGCATGGAACAATCAAAAATTATAGATACGTTGGAGACGTATCAAGCATCCCCAAGCTTAATTCCTGCTCGTCCTCGAGTAGGTAAATGATAAAAAGAGAATTTTTGATGTGGAATGCTACCTAGCATAATTCATAATGTAATTTTCTTTATTGTGGCATGAATGTTCAGATCCAAATGAATACAAAATAAAAGTTCATATTGATAAAAGAAATAGTAACACTTCATGCATACTAATCAAAGTAATCATGTCTTCTCAAAATAACATGGCAAAAGAAAGTTCATCCCTACAAAATCATATAGTTAGACTATGCTTCATTTTCGTCACACAAAGATGTTCCCAACTTCTATACCCCCGATGACAAGCCAAGCAATTGTTTCATACTTAAATAATCTCGAACTTTTTCAACCTTCACGCAATACATGAGCGTGAGCCATGGATATAGCACTATGTGTCACATCCCTAGCTGCTGGTAGTGCTCTAGGCTAGCTCATGTGTGCATCATGTTTAAATTCTAAAAAATTGAACTGAGGGAATTTTGGAAGCCTCAAAAACTTAAATAAAAGAGGGGCAAAAACCCTAGATATCTCATTCATTGCTCCAAAATGCTCTTCTTAAATGTTTGATAATTTTTGGTAAGGGTTCTGGTCCCAACCAAAATATTGAACATTTTTAAGGAATTATTTTTGGGACTTTGGATTTAATTCATTAGCTATCTGAATTTGAGTTATATTCATATAATTAGAATATAATTTCAAATACCCCTGATATATTTTATAAGCTTTTGGAAAAGTCCATCTAGCAATATAAAATATTCAGAGGAGTTTTTGGCATTGTTTGAATTATTTTAAATTCAAAACAGTGGCAAAATAAATTAAATAAAAATAAACAGAACAGAAAAAAATAAAAGAGCAGAAGCCTACCTGGCGCTTACCTGTCCAGCCCAGCCGGCCCAGCTCCTCCCGCTGGCCCAGCCCACCACCGCCTCCCTCCCCTGTCGCCTTCCTCCTCTGCCAGGAGGACGGGCACGCGCCCGGCGCGCGCGGCCACGCGCCCCGGCCACCTCCTCCCTGCTTGGCTGCCTCCTTCTCCCCTGGTCCCTCCCGCGACGCCACGCAGCCCCCGACCCCCTCTCACTTCTCCCTCACTCTCCCGCGTCCTCATCCTCTCCCCGGAACACTCTCCCCCTCCTCTGTTCCCCTCACCCGAATGGAGCCCATCGCCGCCGCTCGCCATAACCACGGCCAC
>NC_041389.1:610038950-610071819 GCF_002162155.2 Triticum dicoccoides
CTGCCTCCTCCTCCCCTGGTCCCTCCCGCGACGCCACGCAGCCCCCGACCCCCTCTCACTTCTCCCTCACTCTCCCGCGTCCTCATCCTCTCCCCGGAACACTCTCCCCCTCCTCTGTTCCCCTCACCCGAATGGAGCCCATCGCCGCCGCTCGCCATAACCACGGCCACCGGGCCTCCCTCGCTCCCCCGACTAGCCCAGAGGCTCCGCCTCGACCCCCTCTTTCCTCTCCACCGAGCCACGAGGCCCCGGACGCGCTGCAACGCCGCCACCTTCGTCGTTTCCGTCGCCGGCCACCGAAGCTCACCGCCGTCGATTCGCGACGTCTGGCGCGTCTCCGAGCCCACTGAGCCACCCTGCTGCCTCCCTGTGAGCTTGCCGTCGTTTCCCCTCACCTCTCTCTCTCGCGCGCGCCCTGTAGCCGCCGCCCCACGAGCACCCGAAGCCGCCGTCCGCCATGGCCGGTGAGCTCCGTGCTCCCGAGCTCCTCCGCCTGCGCTCGTTGCCTCCGGGTGTTCCTGGTGACCCCAGCATCCCGTAGAGCCCATCGGCCGCGCCCGCCGTGCCGTGTAACGCCGAAACCGAGCACGCCCGAGCTCCGGCCGCCGCTGCCGAGCTCGAGGCCATCGTCTCCGGCCGCCCTAGCTGCTGCTGCTTGCTGAAACGGGCGCGGGTGAGCTCCAGCTCCCCGTAGCCGCTCCCCTCCGTCCATTTGGACGCCGGAGGAGCGAGCCCGCGCCCTCCGCCGCGCCTGTTGCCACCGGCGACGAACCGCCGGCGGGTTAGGCCCTGTTGACCAGGGGTTTGACCTCCCCTGGGTCGATGACAGGTGGGGCCAGCCCCCTGTTAATTAGTTTAGTTTTTCTAATTTTTTTAGCCACTGACTCACTGACCTGCGGGCCCGGCCCGGCTAATTAAACTAGGTTAGGTTTAAGTTATATTAGGATTAGTCATAGTCACTGACCAGTGGGCCCCACTGGTCAGGTTTGACCCTGACCGGCTCGGTTGACCCTGCTGACGTCACTGTGACGTGGTGCTGACGCCATAATCATTTCTGGATTTAATATTAATCAGGAAATTCCAGAAATAGCTAAAACTTCAATAAATCATAGAAAATTAACCGTAACTCCAAATTAAATAATTTATATATGATAATTATCAGAAAAATTCAAGGAATCCATATGTACCATTTTCATGCATGTTAGAACAACTTATAGCTGCTGTTTAGCACAAATCAATTAAATGGCATTTGAATAATCACATATGGAGTTTGAATTTGAATCTTGTATTCAAACCAACTTCATTTAATCTGTTGCTAGTTGCATTAGCCCAAAACACATTCATTTTGCCATGTCATGATCATGCATCATATTGTGCATTGCATTGATTGTGTTCCCTTCTGTGTTGCCGGTATTTGTCCCCTCTCGATAGACGTGATACCGATGATGTGATCGTTGACACTGATGAAGACTCAATGTTATCTTCAAAAGTGCCAGGCAAGCAAAACCCCCTTGTTCATTCCGATAAAATCCCACTCTCTCGCTCCTGCTCTCTTTTACTGCATTAGGACAACAACAACATATTTGATACTTGCTGCGGTAGCTGAACCCTTTATCCTTTGCATGACCTGTCATTGCCACAGTAGATAGATGAAACCCACTAGCATGAGTAGGAGTTGTTTGAGCCCTGATGTGCCTACTCATTCATGCTTGTTTGTCATGCCTGCTACTGCTTAGAGTTGAGTCAGGTCTGATTCATCGGGGATGAATCAGAGGCGTGTGAACATGTCCTACTGTGTGTGAGCTAAGTGTGTGAACACGATTTGGTAAAGGTAGCGGTGAGAGGCCATGTAGGAGTACATGGTGGGTTGTCTCATTGCAGCCGTCCTCAGGAACTGAGTTCTGTGTTTGTGATCCATGACCAGTTACTACCACACATTGGGTTCCGGTAACTCGACCCCTCTCGACTTATTAATCAACATGATCTCTGTCCAGGAGTTGCAACTAGTTTCTGGTGTTTGTAGGTAGTGTTAGTAGTCTACCAAGTGGCACCCGGTACAGGTGGGCTTGGGACAGACTAGGCACAGTGGCCCGGTGTACCAAGTGGCACCCGGTTGGTGGGCTTGGGAACCCTGCACACATTGTTTGGGGCCGTAAGCGACACCCCGGCCGGATCTCCTTGCGGATGGAACCCGAATAGGCGATAAACCTGGACTAGAGACTTGTTCGGTTAGTCAGGTCGTGGCCGACTCCCTCGCCCGGCCTCCGCTTGAAGGTTGCCAAGGTACATGACGTGTACAGGGCGGTAAGTGGTGAGAGCGTGTGTGAAGAAGTACACCCCTGCAGGGTTATCATTATCTATTCGAATAGCCGGATTCCTCGGATATGGAAACTTGGACCCCTTGTACAGTTCATAGACAAGTGAAAGTGGATACTCTAAAATGCGCAAGATAAGCGTGAGTGCTATGGATGGCGTTCTCGTAGGGAGACGGGAGCGGATCCATAGTGGTGTATTGGTTGGTGAATATGTGGACTCGTGTGCGCCACCTCAAAAGAGTTACTTGCAGTCGTAGTTCAGGATAGCCACCGAGTCAAAGCTGGCTTGCTGCAGTTAAACCCCTCCACCCCTTTGTTGATAATGATGCATATGTAGTTAGTTCTGATGTAAGTCTTGCTGGGTACATTTGTACTCACGTTTGTCTATTTTATGTTTTTGCAGAGAGACTTCGGTCTCACTAGTAGTTCCGCGTGGACTTCGACGTTTAGCTTGTTACCTCAGCTACGATCTTGTGCCCTCGGCAGGATCTGGTAGATAGTCAGGCTTCTCAGCCTTTTTCATTTATAGATGTCTGTACCCAGACATGATAGCTTCCGCTTGTGCTTTGACTTGTATGCTCTGATTGTTGGGTCATGAGACCCATGTTTGTAATATCTCGCTCCTCGGAGCCTATTGAATAAATACTTGAGTCGTAGAGTCATTTTGTGATGCCATGTTGTATTGCACATATCGAGCATATTGTGTGTATGCTATTGAAATGCTTGGTATGTGTGGGATCTGACAACCTAGTTGTTTATCCTTGGTAGCCTCTCTTACGGGGAAATGTCTCCTAGTGTTTCCACTGAGCCAGGGTAGCTTGCTACTGCTCCGGAACACTTAGGCTGGCCGGCATGTGTCCTTCTTCGTTCCTGTGTCTGTCCCTTCGGGGAAATGTCACGCGATGAATACCGGAGTCCTGTTAGCCCGCTACAGCCCGGTTCACCGGAGTCCTGCTAGCCCAGTGCTACAGCCTGGATTCACCCGCTGATGACCGACACGTTCGATGCTGGGTCATGGATGCCTGTCCCTGTAAGTCTGTGCCACTTTGGGTTTACGACTAGCCATGTCAGCCCGGGCTCCTTATCATATGGATGCTAGCGACACTATCATATACGTGTGCCAAAAGGCGCAAACGGTCCCGGGCTAAGGTAAGGCGACACCCGTGGGAATACCGTGCGTGAGGCCGCAAAGTGATATGAGGTGTTACATGCTAGATCGATGTGGCATTGAGTCGGGGTCCTGACAGCGTTGGTATCAGAGCTTGACTGCCTGTAGGATTACCAAGCCAAACTGGTCGAAGTTGAGTCTAGAAATTCCTTAGTTATATAAGGGAATTGATTGTGGGATGGAACGTAAGGCTCTTTTTACTCCTTATACTTTATGCCCTTCTGATCTGAGTCATCTTATCTTTCCTACGGGGATTAAGAACTAGGCTATCTCTTCTTTCTATCAGGATCACGTGTTACTAATCCGTAGACTTATAAGATTGTTGATTCAAGCCTCAGTTCAGTTCCTACTATCTTCCGTATGTTAATTGTTGATCTCGAAACCTTGATATTGTGCTTCTGAGTGGTTATGCCACCATTTTTGTGAATGTCTCAAATCTTTACTGAGCATTTACAGCCGTTATGCTGTCCGAGTCATCCCAGGGTTCTAAGTAGTCTGATGCATTTGCAAATCCTTTCTTCCCGTTTCAATGTTCCCATGGGCCAGATCAACCACACTAATCAGTGAGTTGAGGTACTCTGTTACCTTGACATATATGTTGGAGATATTATTATGACCCTAGGTGTCTTAGGGGATCATCTAGTAATTTAGCCATGATTTGTGTTCCCAGTGTGATGATTCTGGCCATCATTCTCGAAAGCATCCCGTGATGCTACTTAGTAGTAGGTATTCTACTCCTTGGGTTTTGAACCCGAGATTCACTCTACTTACTTCATGTTGATAGGGTTTGCTAGTTCCTTTAGGATATTAGTAACCTTTGCGATAGTCCTCGAGGTTCGTGGTACATCCTTCTTCCAAATACCATGAACTACTTATGGCAGAAGTTCCTCGTTGAACTGAACGATCACAACCAGAGTGCTCTTGATGAGTTCTCCATTATATGTTATGGCTCTGCCAGTTCTACTTTTCTGCATGGGTTATCCGGAAGAAATGTTGATCTCGCTCGACATACTAATCTATGCATCCACAACTCAGAAAATTATATGTTCCTTTGAGTTGTCCCTCTTTAGTTGTCTACTGACCTTCGTCTATCAATTGATAGTCAAGGGTATGCATACATTCGTTTATCGATGCTTATTGCCCTTGTGGTCCGTCAAGCCATTCTGTCCTGAATGACTTGGAGAAACAAACTCCAGTACCTCTTCCATATCCAGGATTGGGTCAAAGAAGTTGTGCTCCGCAGATCAAATTGCTAATCCAGCTTTTGTTCTGTTCTACCTTGGAGTATTACCATCTTTATATTGGGATTGTTATAGGAATTGCACGCCATCCTATGAACTCTTGGTATAGTGATACTTCTTGCCATCATTGTTCATTCCTCGGTTCCTGTGTTATTGTAACCAGAATGCCGACAAGTGAACCGTGGCATGTGAAATCAATACTCCTAGCAACCTTGTTGCTTGGTAGTTAAAGGACAATAATTTCATTCTTAGCGTGTTGGTTTTTGAATCATCCTTCTAAGACTGATCGTGCTACCTAGTCCTTATTTCGGTGCACCCTTCGATTGATGAGTTAGGATCTTGTCAAGTCCTCACTCATTTGATCATATTGTCTTGCCTGAAAAGCAGGATTGTCCTCGATCTTAGTAACATACCGGTGGTTCGTGATTTTCCGTATATCTTCTCGGAAGTATTACCAGGTTGTCACCTGACCGCTATGTTGAGTTCGTGATCAAGATGGTCTCCTGTAAACCACCCCTTCTCCAAGAATCGGTGTTAGATATCCCTGAGCTAGTTGGTTAAGCTAGACAACAACTTGGAGAGTTGGAAGACAAAAGCTTGCCTGACTTAGTTCGTTCCAAAGGGATATCTTGTGGTTGTGTGTGTTGAAGAAAGATGATATCTTTATTGGTTGATCCTCGTGATCAATTGTTGGATCTATCATCTTACCTAAACCTTTGATTGAGTATGGGCTATCGTCAAATCAAATCAGAACCAACGATATTCGTAATGTTGTCTTACTCGTGGTTTTTCCTCGAGCATACACCATTATATTCTTTGGTCTGACCAATGCTATCATCGTGTTCACTTAACTATGGAATTCCTTTTAAAAAGGGAACCCGGATGAATTGTTGTTGAGCCCATTGACAACATCCTTATCTCCTCCATGATTTTGTTGAACATTAAGCTATTGTTGGAAACTTTGTAAACAATGCCTTCGAGTTCCGTCTCTGAGGTATATGTTTGGATGGAAGAAGTGACTTCCTTTGATTCACGTGCATTTGATGTAAGTTGCCGCCGTGAATTCGAGAAAGCATGTTTTACCTCCTCTGGAACCATCCAAAGTCAGTTATGCACGTGCGAAGTATTCTGTGGTTTGATAGACTGATCATCTTCATTCCATATGTGTATCCTAGCACACCAAGCCACTGACTGATTTGTTCTAGGAGAAGGAGTTCTTTTTAAGAGCTAACCCGGGCTTAATCAAGAACTTTGATATCCTCGATGATGGTTCCCAACCAGAACTCGGTAGTGTTTATTATAAGACTACCATGTGGTCGTGCTTGTCTGGGACAACAAGTTCACATGTTTGTAGCAGAACCAGCTCATGTTTTGGAGCTTGCTATCGTAGTTCATTTCCCGAGAATCCCGCAACGTCATCTCGTCGATTTGTGTTGCAAACTTTCATTTTTCTTCCTAGACTCGATGAGTCTGGAATATCCTGACACCAACCAGATCTGAATCTCAGGCAGATATGATGGTTGGAACATTTCCCAAGAACTATAATATTGGTCCCTTGATAACCGGTAAAGTGGATGTCGTGGCCAACACACCCAACCGGAAGACCTATTATTATAATATCTTGATTGAGGAAGTTGGCCACCTCCCCATAGGGATTTCTTAGGATTTACTCCCTAGTTGCCCCTATGGATTTCTGAGATCCCGAAGTCCGACCTTTTTACTTGATGTTCTAGATACCAAACCATATCTATGAATGGGTTACACTAGCACATCAAGGAGAACATTAGAAGCGGAGTGCTAAATGTCTCTCGGTCGATCATCCAGATTTTATTTCCTTGGCCTCGCTAAGGTGAAATCTGAGAAGGTGTTATCTTCCTTTGCATCTGCATCCTCCATCACCATTCATCATGGTAGTATGTTGTGTTGCCAGGATCCTTGACACGGATGTTGGTAAAACCTTGATGATTATGGAATTGCTCAAGTTTTTGAGAGCACGCGCAAGTGCTAGGTTTGATCGTCGGCATTAACTGTATAGCGCTCTCAGTTTCCTCGGTTATGCTATAACCATTCCAATAGTGGAATAACTCTTTATTGTTGAGCCTCTCCCCAGTTACCAGAATCATTCCCAGCATTTGCATTTTGTTCCCAGCTTGCACCGCCAATGTGTCATTCCACCATGGGTCTCTTCCATTTCCGGTGATAAGCAAATTCATCCATTACGTTGTCTTCAACAAAGTAATCCACATCATCCAAGTCCGAGTATGCCATTCTACCGACCCCCTCCAAACGATCGCTCGAGAATTGTCTTAGGCTGGTTTAAAGAGTTTCAATGATCTCTGAATCAAAAGTAATTCTTTTTGCCACTTAAGGGAATATCTCTACGAGTCACCTTCCCTAAGGTGTATCGTTATGGTGTCATGTCAACTTAACTCCTCGCTACGTTGACAATCGTTTACCACCTTCTTAAGTGTGGAATTATTGTCCACCTAGTGAACCTTCGTGATCCGTTTCTTTCCACCCCTCTTGATGTGTATCTCGTGTCTCAACCCGAGAGATGGTTCTAAGTCTCATTCCGTGAGTTAATCCTGAGTTGTTCGACCTTCGAGAAGACCGATCCTTCCAGAGTTTTCCTTTCCTCTTCTTGTCATGATTAGCTGGAGTTCTCAGAGCAAGACGACAAGACAAAGATGGTGTTCAAATCAACGTTCATTTGAAGTGCAACCTGGATCATGAAGATTGTACTAGTTTGCGTTTCCCCTTCATCCTACCCTACGCTTGAATCTCGAGACGAGATTCTTGTTTAGTGGGGGTGAGTTGTCACATCCCTAGCTGCTGGTAGTGCTCTAGGCTAGCTCATGTGTGCATCATGTTTAAATTCTAAAAATTTGAACTGAGGGAATTTTGGAAGCCTCAAAAACTTAAATAAAAGAGGGGCAAAAACCCTAGAAATCTCATTCATTGCTCCAAAATGCTCTTCTTAAATGTTTGATAATTTTTGGTAAGGGTTCTGGTCCCAACCAAAATATTGAACATTTTTAAGGAATTATTTTTGGGACTTTGGATTTAATTCATTAGCTATCTGAATTTGAGTTATATTCATATAATTAGAATATAATTTCAAATACCCCTGATATATTTTATAAGCTTTTGGAAAAGTCCATCTAGCAATATAAAATATTCAGAGGAGTTTTTGGCATTGTTTGAATTATTTTAAATTCAAAACAGTGGCAAAATAAATTAAATAAAAATAAACAGAACAGAAAAAAATAAAAGAGCAGAAGCCTACCTGGCGCTTACCTGTCCAGCCCAGCCGGCCCAGCTCCTCCCGCTGGCCCAGCCCACCGCCGCCTCCCTCCCCTGTCGCCTTCCTCCTCTGCCAGGAGGACGGGCACGCGCCCGGCGCGCGCGGCCACGCGCCCCGGCCACCTCCTCCCTGCCTGGCTGCCTCCTCCTCCCCTGGTCCCTCCCGCGACGCCACGCAGCCCCCGACCCCCTCTCACTTCTCCCTCACTCTCCCGCGTCCTCATCCTCTCCCCGGAACACTCTCCCCTCCTCTGTTCCCCTCACCCGAATGGAGCCCATCGCCGCCGCTCGCCATAACCACGGCCACCGGGCCTCCCTCGCTCCCCCGACTAGCCCAGAGGCTCCGCCTCGACCCCCTCTTTCCTCTCCACCGAGCCACGAGGCCCCGGACGTGCTGCAACGCCGCCACCTTCGTCGTTTCCGTCGCCGGCCACCGAAGCTCACCGCCGTCGATTCGCGACGTCTGGCGCGTCTCCGAGCCCACTGAGCCACCCTGCTGCCTCCCTGTGAGCTTGCCGTTGTTTCCCCTCACCTCTCTCTCTCGCGCGCGCCCTGTAGCCGCCGCCCCACGAGCACCCGAAGCCGCCGTCCGCCATGGCCGGTGAGCTCCGTGCTCCCGAGCTCCTCCGCCTGCGCTCGTTGCCTCCGGGTGTTCCTGGTGACCCCAGCATCCCGTAGAGTCCATCGGCCGCGCCCGCCGTGCCGTGTAACGCCGAAACCGAGCACACCCGAGCTCCGGCCGCCGCTGCCGAGCTCGAGGCCATCGTCTCCGGCCGCCCTAGCTGCTGCTGCTTGCTGAAACGGGCACGGGTGAGCTCCAGCTCCCCGTAGCCGCTCCCCTCCGTCCATTTGGACGCCGGAGGAGCGAGCCCGCGCCCTCCGCCGCGCCTGTTGCCACCGGCGACGAACCGCCGGCGGGTTAGGCCCTGTTGACCAGGGGTTTGACCTCCCCTGGGTCGATGACAGGTGGGGCCAGCCCACTGTTAATTAGTTTAGTTTTTCTAATTTTTTTAGCCACTGACTCACTGACCTGCGGGCCCGGCCCGGCTAATTAAACTAGGTTAGGTTTAAGTTATATTAGGATTAGTCATAGTCACTGACCAGTGGGCCCCACTGGTCAGGTTTGACCCTGACCGGCTCGGTTGACCCTGCTGACGTCACTGTGACGTGGTGCTGACGCCATAATCATTTCTGGATTTAATATTAATCAGGAAATTCCAGAAATAGCTAAAACTTCAATAAATCATAGAAAATTAACCGTAACTCCAAATTAAATAATTTATATATGCAAAATTATCAGAAAAATTCAAGGAATCCATCTGTAGCATTTTCATGCATGTTAGAACAACTTATAGCTGCTGTTTAGCACAAATCAATTAAATGGCATTTGAATAATCACATATGGAGTTTGAATTTGAATCTTGTATTCAAACCAACTTCATTTAATCTGTTGCTAGTTGCATTAGCCCAAAACACATTCATTTTGCCATGTCATGATCATGCATCATATTGTGCATTGCATTGATTGTGTTCCCTTCTGTGTTGCCGGTATTTGTCCCCTCTCGATAGACGTGATACCGATGATGTGATCGTTGACACTGATGAAGACTCAATGTTATCTTCAAAAGTGCCAGGCAAGCAAAACCCCCTTGTTCATTCCGATAAAATCCCACTCTCTCGCTCCTGCTCTCTTTTACTGCATTAGGACAACAACGACATATTTGATACTTGCTGCGGTAGCTGAACCCTTTATCCTTTGCATGACCTGTCATTGCCACAGTAGATAGATGAAACCCACTAGCATGAGTAGGAGTTGTTTGAGCCCTGATGTGCCTACTCATTCATGCTTGTTTGTCATGCCTGCTACTGCTTAGAGTTGAGTCAGGTCTGATTCATCGGGGATGAATCAGAGGCGTGTGAACATGTCCTACTGTGTGTGAGCTAAGTGTGTGAACACGATTTGGTAAAGGTAGGGGTGAGAGGCCATGTAGGAGTACATGGTGGGTTGTCTCATTGCAGCCGTCCTCAGGAACTGAGTTCTGTGTTTGTGATCCATGACCAGTTACTACCACACATTGGGTTCCGGTAACTCGACCCCTCTCGACTTATTAATCAACATGATCTCTGTCCAGGAGTTGCAACTAGTTTCTGGTGTTTGTAGGTAGTGTTAGTAGTCTACCAAGTGGCACCCGGTACAGGTGGGCTTGGGACAGACTACACACAGTGGCCCGGTGTACCAAGTGGCACCCGGTTGGTGGGCTTGGGAACCCTGCACACATCGTTTGGGGCCGTAAGCGACACCCCGGCCGGATCTCCTTGCGGATGGAACCCGAATAGGCGATAAAACTGGACTAGAGACTTGTTCGGTTAGTCAAGGTGTGGCTGACTCCCTCGCCCGGCCTCCGCTTGAAGGTTGCCGAGGTACATGACGTGTACAGGGCGGTAAGTGGCGAGAGCGTGTGTGAAGAAGTACACCCCTGCAGGGTTATCATTATCTATTCGAATAGCCGGATTCCTCGGATATGGAAACTTGGACCCCTTGTACAGTTCATAGACAAGTGAAAGTGGATACTCTAAAATGCGCAAGATAAGCATGAGTGCTATGGATGGCGTTCTCGTAGGGAGACGGGAGCGGATCCATAGTGGTGTATTGGTTGGTGAATATGTGGACTCGTGTGCGCCACCTCAAAAGAGTTACTTGCAGTCGTAGTTCAGGATAGCCACCGAGTCAAAGCTGGCTTGCTGCAGTTAAACCCCTCCACCCCTTTGTTGATAATGATGCATATGTAGTTAGTTCTGATGTAAGTCTTGCTGGGTACATTTGTACTCACGTTTGCCTATTTTATGTTTTTGCAGAGAGACTTCGGTCTCACTAGTAGTTCCGCGTGGACTTCGACGTTTAGCTTGTTACCTCAGCTACGATCTTGTGCCCTCGGCAGGATCTGGTAGATAGTCAGGCTTCTCAGCCTTTTTCATTTATAGATGTCTGTACCCAGACATGATAGCTTCCGCTTGTGCTTTGACTTGTATGCTCTGATTGTTGGGTCATGAGACCCATGTTTGTAATATCTCGCTCCTCGGAGCCTATTGAATAAATACTTGAGTCGTAGAGTCATTTTGTGATGCCATGTTGTATTGCACATATCGAGCATATTGTGTGTATGCTATTGAAATGCTTCGTATGTGTGGGATCTGACAACCTAGTTGTTTATCCTTGGTAGCCTCTCTTACCGGGAAATGTCTCCTAGTGTTTCCACCGAGCCAGGGTAGCTTGCTACTGCTTCGGAACACTTAGGCTGGCCGTCATGTGTCCTTCTTCGTTCCTGTGTCTGTCCCTTCGGGGAAATGTCACGCGATGAATACCGGAGTCCTGTTAGCCCGCTACAGCCCGGTTCACCGGAGTCCTGCTAGCCCAGTGCTACAGCCTGGATTCACCCGCTGATGACCGACACGTTCGATGCTGGGTCATGGATGCCTGTCCCTGTAAGTCTGTGCCACTTTGGGTTTACGACTAGCCATGTCAGCCCGGGCTCCTTATCATATGGATGCTAGCGACACTATCATATACGTGTGCCAAAAGGCGCAAACGGTCCCGGGCTAAGGTAAGGCGACACCCGTGGGAATACCGTGCGTGAGGCCGCAAAGTGATATGAGGTGTTACATGCTAGATCGATGTGGCATTGAGTCGGGGTCCTGACACTATGGGTGGAATAGAATATATTGATGGGTATTGTGTGGAGAAGACAAAAAATGAGAAAGTCTCACATTGGCGAGGATAATCAACGGGCTATGGAGATACCCATCAATTGATGTCAACATGAGGAGTAGGGATTGCCATGCGACGGATGCACTAGAGCTATAGATGAATGCTCAACAAAAGAAAACTAGTGGGTGTGCATCCAACTTGCTTGCTCATGAAGACCTAGGGCATTTGAGGAATCCCATTGTAGGAATATAGAAGCCAAGTTCTATAATGAAAAATTCCCACTAGTATGAAAAAGATAACTTATGAGACTCACTATATGAAAAGCAAGGTGCTACTTTGAAGCACAATATATGAGACTCACTACATAAAGAACAAGGTGCTACTTTAAAGCACAAGTGTGGAAAAAGAGATAGTAACATTTTCCTTTTTATTATTTTATTTTATTTTTATTTTTTTTCTTTTCTTCTTTTTTTTGGGCCTTCCTTTTTTTTTCTTTTTGGCCTTTCTTATTTTTGTTGGGCAATGTTCTAATAATGATGATCATCACACTTCTATTGATTACAACATAAGAATTACAACTCGAAACTAGAAAAAAATATGACTCTATATGAATGCCTCCGACGGTGTACCGGGATGGTGCAATGAATCAAGAGTGACATGTATGAAAAATAATGCATGGTGGCTTTGCCACAAATACGATGTCAACTACATGATCATGCAATGGCAATATGAAAAAAGTAAAGTATGGCATGATGATGATGAGCGGAACGGTGGAAAGTTGCATGGCAATATATCTCGGAATGGCTATGGAAATGCCATAATAGGTAGGTATGGTGGCTGTTTTGAGGAAGATATAAGGAGGTTTATGTGTGGTAGAGCGTATCGTATGACAGGGTTTGGATGCACCGGCGAAGTTTGCACCAACTCTCAAGGTGAGAAAGGGCAATGCACGGTACCGAAGAGGCTAGCAAAGGCGGAAAGGTAAAAGTACGTATAATCCATGGACTCAACTTTAGTCAAAAGAAATCATATACTTATTGCAAAAATTTAGAAGTCATCAAAAATCAAGTACTATGCGCATGCTCCTAGGGGGATAGATTGGTAGGAAAAGACCATCGCTCGTCCCCGACCGCCACTCATAAGGATGCATAAGCCAGGTACACTTCATGCTTCAAATTTGTTACACAACTTTAACCATACGTGCATGCTACGGGATTTGCTAACTTCAACACAAGCATTCTTCGAATTCATAATCACCCAACTAGCATGACTTTAATATCACTACCTCCATATCTCAAAACAATTATCAAGCATCAAATTGATCATAGCATCCAATTCACTTCCTATGATAGTTTTTATTATACCCAGCTTGGATGCTCATCATTCTAGGACCAACTTTATGACCATAGAAAATACCATGCTGTTCTAAAAGACTCTCAAAATAATATAAGTGAAGCATGAGAGACTAGCAATTTCTTCAAAATTAGGACACCACTGTGCTCTAAAAGATATAAGTGAAGCACTAGAGCAAAAACTATCAAGCTCAAAAGATATAAGTGAAGCACATAGAGTATTCTAACAAATTCTAATCAAATAGGCTTCTCCCAAAAGGTGTGTACAACAAGGATGATTGTGGTAAACTAAAAAGCAAAGACTAATATAATACACGACGCTCCAAGCAAAACACATATCATGTGGCGAATAAAAATATGGCTCCAAGTAAAGTTACCAATGAACGAAGACGAAAGAGGGGATGCCTTCCTGGGGAATCCACAAGCTTAGGCTTTTGGCTATTCTTGAATATATTGGGGTGCCATGGGCACCCCCAAGCTTAGGCTCTTGCCACCCTTTATTCCATAGTCCATAAAAGCTTTACCCAAAACTTGAAAACTTCACAACACAAAACTCAACAAGAAATGTTATAAGCTCCGTTAGTGAAAGAAAACAAAACCACCACATAATGTACTGCAATGAAATCATTCTTTATTTAATTTGGTGTTAAACCTACTGTATTCCAACTTCTTTATGGTTCAGTGACTAATTTACTAGCCATAGATGCATTGAAATAAGCAAACAACACACTAAAAACAGAATCTGTCAAAAACAGAACAGTCTGTAGCAATCTGTAACTAACGCAAACTTCTGGAACTCTAAAAATCCTACGAAAATAGGAAGTCCTGAACAATTTGTTTATTGAACAACATCAAAAAGAATCAACGCAAAATCACGTTCCTGTGATTTAACAAAATTATATTCATGCATGCAAAGTTTCTGTTTTTCAGCAGAATCAAATCAACTATCATTGTAGGTTATCCTATAGGTTCTACTTGGCACAAACACTAATTAAAAGATAAAAACACATCTAAACAGAAGGTAGATGCAATGTTTATTAGTAAACAGAAACAAAAACAAAAAACACAAATAAATTAGGTTGCCTCCCAACTAGCGCTATTGTTTAACGCCCCTAAGATGCTCACATGAGAGACAAGAGAGACAAGAATTGAAGCACTAAGAGAGCATCATGAAACACGTGACAAACACATCTAAGTCTAACATACTTCCTATGCATAGGCATATTGTAAGCAAACAAATTTGCAAGGCAAGGAAAAACTAGCAGATGCAAGGAAGAAGAAAGAGAGGATAGCAATCTCAACATGACGAGAGGTAAAGTAGTAAGATAAAAACTTCTACGACCATATTTTCCTCTCTCATAATAATTACATGTAGGATCATATGCAAATTCAACAAAATAGCTATCACATAAAATATTCTCAACATGATCCACATGCATGCAAAGTTGACACTCTTCCAAAATAGTGGGATTATCATTAACTAAAGTCATGACCTCTCCAAACCCACTTTTATCAAAAATACCATAAGATTGAACATTCTCCAAATATGTGGGATATAAAGTTGACACTCTTCCAAACCCAGTTTCAATATTATTGCAAACACTATTATCGATCTTATATTCGTCATGGGGCTTAAATAAACTTTCAAGATCATAAGAAGAATCATCCCAATCATGATCATTGCAACAAGTAGTAGACATAGCAAAACTAGCATCCCCAAGCTTACGGTTTTGCATATTATTAGCACAATTGACATCAAGAGAATTTATAGTAAAATCATTGCAATCATGCTTTTTATTCAAAGATCTATCGTGAATCACTTCATAAAGTATTTCATCACAATTCTCGGATTCACGGATTTCAAGAAAAACTTCATAAAGATAATCTAGTGCACAAAACTCACTAGCAATAGGTTCACCATAATTGGATCTCTTAAAGAGATTAGCAAGTGTATGAGGATCCATAGACTTTTAGCAAGCAAAGATGCAAGCAAAAATAAGGTACATGGAGGCACAAGCAAACAAGAAGGCAAGCAAAAGAGAGAGGAGATTGGGAAAGAGAGGGCGAATAAAACGGCAAGGGTGAAGTGTGGGAGAGGAAAACGAGAGGCAAATGGCAAATAATGTAAATGCGAGGGAGATGAGTTTGTGATGGGTACTTGGTATGTCTTGACTTGAGCAAAGACCTCCCAGGCAACGGCACCAGAAATCCTTCTTGCTACGTCTTGAGCTTGCGTTGGTTTTCCTCGAAGAGGAGAGGGTGATGCAGCAAAATGTAGCGTAAGTATTTCCCTCTGTTTTGAGAACCAAGGTATCAATCTAGTAGGAGGCTCCTCAAAAGTCCCACACACCTACACAAACAAACTGAGCACTCGCAACCAACGCAATAAAGGGGTTGTCAATCCCTTCACGGCCACTTGCGAAAGTGAGATCTAATAAAGATAGAACGATAAGATAAATATATTTTTGGTATTTTGTAATATAGATGCAAAAAGTAAAGATGCAAATAAAAGTAGATTGAAAGCAAATATGATAAGAGATAGACCCGGGGGCCATAGGTTTCACTAGAGGCTTCTCTCAAGATAACATAAGTATTATGGTGGGTGAACAAATTACTGTCGAGCAATTGATAGAAAAGTGCATAGTTATGAGATTATCTAGGCATGATCATGTATATAGGCATCACGTCCATAACAAGTAGACCGACTCCTGCCTGCATCTACTACTATTACTCCACACATCGACCGACTCCTGCCTGCATCTAGAGTATTAAGTTCATAAGAACAGAGTAACGCATTAAGCAAGATGACATGATGTAGATGGATAAACTCATGCAATATGATATGAACCCCATCTTGTTATCCTCGATGGCAACAATACAATACGTGCCTCACAAGCCTTTCTGTCACTGGGTAAGGACACCGCAAGATTGAACCCAAAGCTAAGCACTTCTTCCATGGCAAGAAAGACCAATCTAGTAGGCCAAACCAAACTGATAATTCGAAGAGACTTGCAAAGATAACTCAATCATACATAAAAGAGTTCAGAGAAGATTCAAATATTATTCATAGATAAACTTGATCATAAACCCACAATTCATCGGATCTCGACAAACACACCACAAAAAGAGTTTACATCGAATAGATCTCCACAAGAGAGGGGGAGAACATTGTATTGAGATCCAAAAAGAGAGAAGAAGCCATCTAGATAATAACTATGGACCCGTAGGTCTGTGGTAAACTACTCACAACTCATCGGAGGGGCAAGGATGTTGATGTAGAAGCCCTCCACGGTCGATTCCCCCTCCGGCAGAGTGTTGGCGAAGGCTCCAAGATGATATCTCGCGGATACAGAAGGTTACGACGGTGAAAATTGTGTTTCGTGGTGCTCCTGGATGTTTTCGGGGTACGTAGGTATATATAGGAGGAAGAAGTATGTCGGTGGCCGCCCGAGGGGCCCACAAGACAGGGGGCGCGCCCTACAGGGGGGCACGGCCCCCTATCTCGTGGGGCCCTCGGAAGCTTCTTGACTTGCACTCCAAGCTCTCCGGATCACGTTCGTTCCAAAAATCACGCTCCCGAAGGTTTCATTCCGTTTGGACTCCGTTTGTTATTCCTTTTCTTCGAAATACTGAAATAGGCAAAAAAACAGCAATATGGGCTGGGCCTCCGGTTAGTAGGTTAGTCCCAAAAATGATATAAATGTGTAAAATAAAGCCCATAAACATCCAAAAGGGGTAATATAATAGCATGGAACAATAAAAAATTATAGATACGTTGGAGACGTATCAGTCATCAATCACCAAAAAGGGGGAGATTGTAAGTGCATCTAGTGCCACCCCTAGTTGGTTTTGGAGTATTGACGACAAACCTGGTTGAGGGACTAATGTGTTTGTGAGAATTGCAGGATAACACAGGTAGTAGTCCCTCATTGATTCGGTTTACCTACCGGAGATGACCCCTAAAAATGTGTGAAGACATTGAAGACAGTGGTGGTCTGTGAAGCCATTCACGTTGAAGACTATGACTCGAGAAGACATTGAGTGAAGACTATGGAGCGCGAAGACTTAGTTGTTTCGTTGTTTCCTTTTCTTTTTTATTGACTCATAGGAACCACAGCACTGTTAAGTGGGGTCCAAGTGAACAAAGTTAGAGTGACTGAAGTGATGCTCAACCAAATCCTATGTCTTCGAGCGAAGACAATGAGAGCAAATCTTATCCAGAATCAGATGAGTCAGCTTGACTTGTAGCCCAAGTCAAGCTGTCGCGTGTGTTTGACATCTGAACTTTGCGACACGTGTCAGTTCCTTAGTGAACCAGGGTCATTTCGGACAAATCAGGTCGGGTTGCCCAGTGGCTATAAATAGCCCACCCCCTACACCATAAGTTGGTGGCTGCTCAGAGTTAGTACACGGCTTTTGTCATTTTGAGAGCAACCCACCTGCAAAGCCTTTGAGAGAGAATCCTTGCGAGGACAAAGCCCAAACCACCCAGAGCCCAAAGAGAGTTTGGCACCACTAAAGTCTTTATGTCCGCGTGATCTGAAGACTTGTTACACTTGAGGACCGTGAATCCTCCATACGGTTAGGCGTCACGTTCTGAGCATCCAAGAGTCATTGTGGATTGCCGGTGAACAAAGTCTATGAAGGTTCGGAAGTCTACCTTGAAGACTTACCTGAATGATTGGGCGGGGACTAAGTGTCCTTAGCTCAAGGGGAATAAGGTGAAGACGAGGTCTTCTGAGTTGAATCTCAGCCTCCCTAACTAGACGTACAGTTGTCACAACAACTGGAACTGGTCGAACAAATCCCTGTCCTTATGAAGCCACTGGTTCTATCTCTTACTTCTCTTTACATACAATTTGTCTTCGTGATGTCATTGCCTGCTTGCATTATCTGTTTGACTTCACTGTGTGACTACCTGTTCTGATTGGCTTCATACTATCTTCCATCCTGATCTTTACTACCTAGCTGCTATTAGTCTTTGTGCTTTCACTTCATTGAATACTTGACTATGGCTTGTCTAGTGTAGTCTACCTTCCGCTGCATACAAATAGTGTCGGTTCTGTTATTTGTCTTTGAAACTCCCACGTTTTGAAGACTTTCATAAAAATTGCCTATTCACCCCCCTCTAGTCGATAACTAGCCCTTTCAGAGGTTTTGAATTTCCTCTTCCTACTGTCAAGAAAAAATATGATATTCTTATTATTGGGGATGTTCATATCCCCGTTGAGGTAACTTAGTGTTATTCGAAATTTCTCCGGTTCCATATTATTCAGAATGAGTTTGTTAACAAGACTTGATCAACCTTGTTAGTGGATTCATTTTGATGATCATGAGATGGACGAAACTAGAAGGCACAACCTTCTGTACCCTCTCTTTACTTTCTGTTATTTAGAATAAATAAAGCAAAAATAGTATTATCTGTCTGTTTTCTGATTTATCTGTGCAATAAAAATATCCCGAAAATTAAAGTTCTCCAAATGCCCTGCAAATTGTATGATTTTTATGGAATATTTGAGGATTTTAGGCACTGAAATCACTACAGGAGGGGCAAGCACTAGGCCACAAGAGTGGAGGGCGCACCCACCTACCCTGGGCGCGCCCCCATGTCTCGTGGGCCCCTGGTGCCCCCCCTCCACTTATGCCAGCACCCACACACTCCATCTTCTTCCCAAAAAAATCCCCATGCAGCTCAAGCACGAGTTCTAGCTCATTTTACTGTGATTTTCGATCTCCTTGCTCAAAGCTCCATTCACAAAACTGCTTTAGGAGATTGTTGCTTGGTATGTGACAACTCCATTGGTCCAATTAGTTTATGTTCTAGTGCTTTATTCATTGCAATTTTTTGTTGCATAGGTGACCATGTTCTTGAGCTTGCATGTTAAATTGATGAGGTCCCAAGCAATTCTAATGCATGATATAGGCTCTAGGCACTTGTAGGAGTAATTGCTATCAATCTTGTTTAGTTTTATTCACTTTTATTTTGAAGTTACTAAAATTTCAGAAATTTTCAGAAAATGTTAAGGAGACTTTTGAGGGGCTCTTCTAGCCAAGGCTCTCAGGAAAAACAAGCTAAAGAGAAGGAAAAAGCCAAGTATAATCTTCCTCGCGTAGCGGAAGTACGGCCGCGTGAATGGCCATGTGATAATTTCTTGAAACAAGCTGGAATTCATGAAGATTTTTATTCTTTGATCGAGAATGCAGACCTCACCGATTTCCCCCACGACCGGATCGATCAGTATCTCTTACTTACCAATACTTTCGGGCAAATTTTTTATTATTATCCTAAGAAGTCACCACCTTCAATATCATTTCATTTATATGATGAGTTCAGGGAATGTCTTTACGTAATTTTTGTGCGGTTTGTAGGATACCCTTTGAGGGAGAATTAGAGGAACCCCATCGTAAAGATGTGGATGGCTTTGTTAACACTATCACTGTAGAGGATCCAAAGAAGGGTTCCGATGCGAAAATCTCTACCATACACTTTCCTGTTTTACGCTACTTTGCCATATTTGCTAGTAGATGCTTGATTGGTCGTGGAAATAGTGGAAACTTTAGTGTTCCTGATATTATCATTCTTCAACATGCCTTGTTTGGAGATAATAGTTTTAGTATGGGTGTCATCATTTCTAAACGGCTAAGCCTGAATCGTACAAAAGGCTCCATATTTGGAGGTACCTATGCTTCACGTCTTGCTAGACATTTTGAGATACCTATTAGGCACCATGAGAAAGAGGAGACAAAATTGCCTCCTTACATTTTAGATTACAAGAGCATGGTAGCACACGCGTTTATTGTTGACAACAAAGAGAAGATGCTCTTGTATAACCTTAGATTTAATAAGAAACACAATGAGACTATTATTTTGCCTGCGCCTCTGTTGCTTGATTTGATTGCAGATAATTTTCTTGTCACACCGGAAGCGTTGTATGCTCATCGAGGCCAAGCATCCACTCCAGAACCTGAACCTGAGCCGGAACCTGAACTGGACCCTTATCATGCATCATCTTACCAGTGGGACCCGGAGATGGCCAGCCAGCGGTATCCTAATTACACCTCCCATTACACCGGGGAGAGTAGCAGTGGTTGTTGGTATTAGACCAACTTAGGCCAAAAGCCTAAACTTGGGGGAGTACGTATTTCTCACCGACTTTACATTCATGTTCACACACTATTCTAGTCGTCGGTGCTCATACTCTTTCATTGTATTATCCATGCTAGTTTAATTTTCTTTTTCTAGCTTTCTTCTTGTGTGTTTGATAAACCTTAAGAAAAACCAAAAAAATTAGTTAGTTTAATTTCCATGCTTGTAGTAGAATTAAAATGAAAACCCAAAAAGATTTCTCATTCTTCTTCTTACTTGCTGGGAGCTTTCCCGTGTAAATAGTTTTCTTTTCTTTTCTTTTCTTTGGGGATCGAGAGTAGAAGACTATATTGAAAATGTTTAATGGATCTCATATGCATGATCGTTTATTTAACTTAGAGCCCATATTACCTTGTCTTCTCTCTCTTGAGTTGAATGCTTGCAAATTCCAGCTTAGTCCAATGCACGTGCACTATTATTATTATACACATCGTTCGGTCGTGCAAGTGAAAGGCAATAATGACGATATATGATGGACTTATTGAGATGAGAAAAGCTGGTATGAACTCGACCTCTCTTGTTTTTGTAAATATGATGAGTTCATCGTTCCTGGTTCAGCTTATTATGAAGTAAACATATTTGCAATGACATTTAGAGATTATAGTTGCTTGTGCCATGCTTGATTAGCTATGAGTTATAATGGTTTACCTTGCATGCCAACATGCTATTAGAATGATTATGATGTGGTATGATGGGATGGTATCCTCCTTTAAATGAATTGAGTGACTCGACTTGGCACATGTTCACGCATGTAGTTGAAACAAATCAACATAGCCTTCATGATATTTATGTTCATGGTAGATTATATCCTACTCATGCTTGTACTCGGTGTGAATTAATTTTAATGCATGTTTATGACTGTTGTCGCTCTCTCAGTTGGTCGCTTCCCAGTCTTTTGCTAGCCCTCACCTGTACTAAGTGGGAATACTGCTTATGCATCCAAACTCCTTAAACCCCAAAGTTATTCCATATGAGTCCACCATACCTACCCATAGGCGGTATTTACCTGTCGTTCCAAGTAAATTTGTATGTGCCAAACTCTAAACCTTCAAATGAAATTCTGTTTTGTATGCTCGAACAACTCATGTTTCAACTAGGGCTGCCTATATCTTCCATGCTAGGTGGGTTATTCTCAAGAGGAGTGAACTCCGCTCCTCATTCACGAGAAAGGGCCGGTAACCGGGATGCCCAGTCCCATGATCCAAAAAGATCAAAGCAAATCAAAATAATTAAACAGAACTCCCCCAGGGCTGTTGTTAGTTGGAGGCACTCATTGTTTCGAGCAAGCCATGGATTGATGCTTGTTGGTGGTTGGGGAGTATAAACCTTTACCATTCTGTTTGGGAACTGCCTATAATGCATGTAGTATGGAAGATACAGCCATCTCATAGTTATTGCGTTGACAGTGAAAGTATGCCGCTCAAAATGTTATTCAATCTCTATTTTAAACCAAGCTCTGGCATCTCTATAAATCCCTGCTTCCCTCTACGAAGGGCCTATCTATTTACATTTATAATTGAGTCATCACCCTTCTTATTAAAAAGCACCCGCTGGAGAGCACACTGTCATCTGCATTCATTATTATTAGTTTATATTGGGTATGACTTGACTGGATCTCTTTTACCATGAATTACAATGTTTAGTCAGTCCTTGATCTTTAAAGGTGCTCTGCATTTATGTTTTGTAGTCTCAGAAAGGGCTAGCGAGATACCATTTTGTTATATCATGTTATGATTGTTTTGAGAAAGTGTTGTCATCTGAGTTTTATTATTATGGCTCGCTAGCTGATTATGCTATTGATATGAGTAATTGTGAGACCTAAGTGTTATTTTGAGTACGGTTAGTTCATAATATTGGCTGAAACTTGAATGTTGGCTTTGCATGTTTACAACAACAAGAGCAAACAGAGTTTGTAAAAGTTTTTCTTTATCACTTTCAGTTTATCAACTGAATTGCTTGAGGACAAGCAAAGGTTTAAGCTTGGGGGAGTTGATACATCTCCAACGTATCTACTTTTCCAAACACTTTTGCCCTTGTTTTGGACTCTAACTTGCATGATTTGAATGAAACTAACCTGGACTACCGCTATTTTCAGCAGAACTGCCATGATGTTGTTTTATGTGTAGAAAACAAAAGTGCTCAGAATGTCCTGAAAATCCACGGAGGCACTTTTTGGAAAATAAAAAAAATACTAGAGAAAGAATCAAGAATAGGGGGCCCACACCGTATCCACGAGAGTGGGGGGCGTGCCCACCCCCTCTGGGTGCGCCCCCTATCTCGTGCCCCCCCTGGAGCTCCGCCGACCTCAACTCCAACTCCATATATTCCGTCTCACGGAGAGAAAAATCGGAGATAAAGTTTCATCGCGTTTTACGATACGGAGCCGCCGCCAAGCCCTAATCTCTCTCGGGAGGGCTGATCTGGAGTCGGTTCGGGGCTCCGGAGAGGGGAATTCGTCGCCGTTGTCATCATCAACCATCCTCCATCACCAATTTCGTGATGCTCACCGCCGTGCGTGAGTAATTCCATCGTAGGCTCGCTGGACGGTGATGGGTTGGATGAGATTTACCATGTAATCAAGTTAGTTTTGTTAGGGTTTGATCCCTATTATCCACTATGTTCTGAGATTGATGTTGTTATGACTTTGCTATGCTTAATGCTTCTCACTAGGGCCCGAGTGCCATGATTTCAGATCTGAACCTATTATGTTTTCATGAATATATGTGTGTTCTTGATCCTATCTTGCAAGTCTATAGTCACCTATTATGTGTTATGATCCGACAACCCCAAAGTGACAATAATCGGGATACTTCTCGGTGATGACCGTAGTTTGAGGAGTTCATGTATTCACTATGTGCTAATGCTTTGTTCCGGTTCTCTATTAAAAGGAGGCCTTAATATCCCTTAGTTTCTGCTAGGACCCCGCTGCCACGAGAGGGCAGGACAAAAGATGTCATGAAAGTTCTTTTCCATAAGCACATATGACAATTTATGGAATACATGCCTACATTACATTGATGAACTGGAGCTAGTTCTGTGTCACCCTATGTTATAGCTATTATATGAGGAATCGCATCCGACATAATTATCCATCACCGATCCATTGCCTACGAGCTTTTCACATATTGTTCTTCGCTTATTTACTTTTTCGCTGCTACTGTTACAATCACTACAAAACCCAAAAATATTACTCTTGCTACCGTTACCTTTATTATCATACTACTTTGCTACTAAATACTTTGCTGCAGATACTAAGTTATCCAGGTGTAGTTGAATTGACAACTCAACTGCTAATACTCAATAATATTCTTTGGCTCCCCTTGTGTCGAATCAATAAATTTGGGTTGAATACTTTACCCTCGAAAGCTTGTGGGTTATCAGTGGTTCTATCTCAACATCATTATCTAGTTCTTTATCATTATTTGGTTGAGTGTCTTCATGAACCTCATCATTATCGTTTTCATTATCACTAGGTGGATGTTCATTACCAGATTGAGTTTTAGCATCAGAGATAGAAGTTTCATTTTCATTATCAGGAGGTTTGTCTATTTCAGGTTCACTAGAAGCATGCAAAGTCCTATCGTTTTTCTTTTTATTTTTCTTTTTAGAAGGACTAGGTGCACTAGTGTTATTTCTTTGTGAATCTTGTTCAATTCTTTTTGGGTGTCCCTTAGGATAAAGTGGTTCCTGAGTCATTTTACCTCCTCTAGTTGCAACTCTAACAGCAAAGTCATGTATATCATGATTCATTTCAGCAAGTAATTCTCTTTGTGATTTAGCAACTTGTTCTAACTAGGTTTGAACCATAGAAGCATGTTTTTCAACACCTCTAACATCATTTGATATTCTAAATAACAAGTCGCTCAAGCGAGCAATCATGTCAGAATTATATTTCAATTGTTTCAGAACATTTGCATTGAAGTGATCTTGCTTTCTAATGTAATTGTCAAACTCATAAAGGCATTGGCTAGGATCTTTATTATGAGGATCATCACTATCATCGAATTTCGTTAATGATTTTACCTCTACCACCATTGGTGGTGGTGGTGCTTCAAGCCCATGTATTTCTTCGATAGGTGGTAATTTTTTAACATCCTCGGCCTTAATACCTTTTTCCTTCATAGATTTCTTTGCCTCTTGCATATCTTCAGGACTGAGATATAAGATACCCCTCTTCTTCCGAGTGGGTTTAGGCGGTGGTTCAGGAATAGTCCAATCATCATAATTTTTCAATATGTTATTCAATAATTCTTCAACTTGAGCAATAGTTCGTTCCCTGAAAACACAACCAGCACAACTATCTAGGAAGTCCCTATAAGCATCGGTTAGTCCATTATAGAAGATATCAAGTATCCCATTTTTCTTAAGAGGATGATTAGGCAAAGCATTTAATAACTGGCAAAGCCTCCCCCAAGCTTGTGGGAGACTCTCTTGTTTAGTTTGAACAAAGTTAAATATTTCCTGTAAGGCAGCTTGTTTCTTATGAGCAGGAAAATATTTTTCAGAGAAGTAGTAAATCATATCCTGGGAACTATGCACACAACCAAGAGCAAGAGTATCGTACCAAGCCTTAGCATCACCCTTTAATGAGAAAGGAAATAATTTGAGAATAAAGTAGTAACGAGTTTTCTCATCATGAGTAAAAAGGGTGGCTATATCATTCAACTTAGTAAGATGTGCCACAACAGTTTCAGTTTCATAGCCATGGAAAGGATCAGATTCAACCAAAGTAATTAACTCTGGGTCGACAGAGAATTCATAATCCTTATCAGCAATAGCAATAGGTGAAGTAGCAAACTTAGGATCACATTTCATTCTAGCATTCAGAGATTTTTCTTTATACTTGTGTAATAATTTCTCTAGATCATCTCTATCCTTACAAACAAGAATATCTCTAGTTGCCTCTTCACTCATAACATAGCCTTTGGGTACCTTAGGCAATTCATATCTAGGAGGGCTAGCTCTAGCAAGTGTTTCAGGAGTTTCAATTTTAAGCTCATCATCAAATTCAATGACGTCATGTTGTATTACTATAGCAATTTGTTCATCAAGAAATTTACCAAGTGGCACATCATCATTATCAAGCATGGTACTAGCATCATCATAAGCATCATTCATAGTAGAAGTAGCATCATCGATAACTTGTGACATATCAGAATTAATAGCATGCGGTGGCTTTGCAAGTTTACTCATAACAGAAGGTGAATCTAAAGCAGAACTGGATGGCAGTTCCTTACCTCCCCTCGTATTTGAGGGAAATATCTTAGTCTTTGGATCCTTCAGATTCTTCATAGTAATAATATGATAATAATCCCAAGTGACTCAACAAATATAGCTATGTTTTGCGGCAACGACGCTAGAAAAAGGTCTTGATAACCCACAAGTATAGGGGATCGCAACAGTTTTTGAGGGTAAGTATTTAACCCAAATTTATAGATTCGACACAAGGGGAGCCAAAGAATATTTGAAGGTATTACTAGCTGAGTTGTCCATTCAACCACACCTAGAGAGTAATTATCTGCAGCAAAGTGATCAGTAGAAAAGTAGTTTGATAGTTTTAATAGTAGTGACAACAGCAACGGTAACAATAACAGTGATATGAGTGATATTGTAGCAGTAACGATAGCAGTAGCAACAGTATTAACTTAGCAAGAACAATATAAGATAAATTTGTAGGCATTGGACCGGTGACTTGTTGGATGATATTCATCATGTGACAGTTATAACCTAGGGAGATACGGCACTAGCTCCAGTTCATCGATATAATGTAGGCATGTATTCCGTAAATAGTCATAGATGCTTTATTAAAAGAACTTGCATGACATCTTTTGTCCTACCCTCCCGTGGCAGCGGGGTCCATATTGGAAACTAAGGGATATTAAGGACTCCTTTTAATAGAGAACCGGAACACAGCATTAACACATAGTGAATACATGAACTCCTCAAACTACGGTCGTCACCGAGAGTGGGCCCGGTTGTTGTCACTCTGGGGTTGTCAGATCATAACCGTAGTAGGTGACTATAACTTGCAAGATCGGATCTAAAACATGGATATAATGATGAATTCATAAACGGTTCAGATCTGAGTTCATGGCACCCGGGCCCAAAGTGACAAGCATTAAGCATAGCAAAGTCATACAAACATCAATCTAAGAACATAGTGGATACTAGGGATTAGTCCCTAACAAAACTAACTCGATTACATGATGAATCTCATCCAACTCCACACCGGCTAGCGAGCCTACGATGGAATTACTCACTCCCGGTGGGGAGCACCATGGAATTGGCGATGAAGATGGGTTGGTGATGACGATGAACGAAGATCCCCCTCTCCGGAGCCCCAAACAGACTCCAGATCTGCCCTCCCGAGGAAGAAGAGGGCTTGGTGGTGGCTCCGTCTCGTGGACCGCGATAAGTCTTTCTCCTAGATTTTTTTCTAGAAATATGTGATTTTATAGTATCAGGGGGGTCGTCTGCGGGGCCACTAGGTGGGTACAACCCACCTGGGCACGCCAGGAGAGGGGGGCACGCCCTGGTGGGTTGTGCCCACCCAGGTGCCCCACTCCTGCAGGTCTTGGCTCTAGAAATTCTTATTATTGATATAAAAAATCCTTGCAAAGTTTCGTTCCATTCTGCGAACTTTATTTCTACACAAAAACAACACCATGGTAGTTCTGCTGAAAACAACGTCAGTCCGGGGTTAATTTCATTCAAATCATGCAAATTAGAGTCCAAAACAAGAGGAAAAGCGTGAGAAAAAGTCGATAAGTTGGAGACGTATCGAAGGTATGTGGTAAACTACTCACGCTTCATCAAAGAGGCAATGGTGTTGATGTAGAAGCCCTCTGTGATTGATCCCCCCTCCAGCTGATCGCCGGAAAAGGCCCCAAGATGGGATATCATGGGTACAGAAGGTTGTGGCAGTGGAAAGTGGTTTCGTGGCTCCCCTGGTGTTTCTAGGGTATAAGAGTATATATAGGCGAAGAAGTACGTCGGTGGAGCTATGAGGGGCCCACGAGGGTGGGGGCGTGCCTACCCCCCTGGGCGTGCCCTCCTGCCTCGTGGACGCCTTGTGGCGTTTCTGACTTCAACTCCCGGTCTTCTGGTTTTCTTTTGGTCCAAGAAAGATCATTGGGAAGGTTTCATTCCGTTTGTACTCCATTTGGTATTCCTTTTCTGCAGAACTCTAAAATAGGCAAAAAAAATAGAAACTGGCACTAGGCCTCTGGTTAATAGGTTAGTCCCAAAAATAATATAAAAGAGCATATTAAAGCCCATTAAACATCCCAAACAGATAATATAATAGCATGAAACAATAAAAAATTGTAGGTACATTGGAGACGTATCAATAAGCTTGGGATATTAATGATGCTCATATAAAAGACAAGAATTGAAGCACAAAGATAGCATCATAAAACATGTGACCAACACATTTAAGTCTAACATACTTCCTATGCATAGGCATTTATAGGAAAACAAATTATCAATACAAGCAATTTCTAGCATATGCAAATAGGAAGGAAGCATTAATAATTTCAGCACAAAGAGAGGTGATTTAGTACCATGAAAAATTCTACAACCATATTTTCCTCTCTCATAATAACTAAATGTATGATAATACTCAAATTCAACAATATTGCTATCATAAATAATATTCTCTTTATGATCCAAATGCATAATTTTTTTATAATCTTCTGAGATAGTGGGATTAACATTAACTAAAGTTATGGCCTCTCCAAACCCACTGTTATCAATAATTGGATTAAACACTCTTCAAATATGTGGCAATATTTTTTCCTAAAGTTGACACTCTTCCAAACACACTTTCAATATTATTGCAAACATTATTATCAATTTCATATTCATCATGAGGCTTAAATAAATTTTCAAGATCATAAGAAACATCACCTCAATCATGATCATTATAATGAGTAGTTGATATAACAAAATCATGATCGTCAAGCTTGGGGTTTTGCATATCATTAACACAATTGACATTAATAGAATTTATAATAACATCATTGCAATCATGCTTTTCATTCAAGGATCCATCATGAATCACTTTATAAATTTCTTCTTTTAACACTTCATCACAATTTTCAGATTCACGAATTTCAAGCAAAACTTCATGAAGATAATCTAGTGAACTCAACTCACTTGCAATTAGTTCACCATAATTGGATCTTTTAAAAAGATTAGCAAGAGGATGAGGATCCATCTTATTTTTCTTATTTCTTTTCTGTTCTTTTGAGTGTTGACATGAAGGCAAAAATCGAGCAAACAAGCAAAAAAGGCAAATGGAAAATATATTTTGTATTTTTCCATAAAATTGTTTTAGAAGTGGGGGAGATGAAAACGAGAGTCAAATGGCAAATAAAGTAAATTCAAGGAGATGGAAGTTTATGCGATGGTACTTGATAGGTTTTGGTTATGTCTCCCTAGCAACGGCGCCAGAAATTCTTCCTGCTACTTGTGAACTACGTTGGGATTTTCTCAAAGAGGAGAGGATGATGCAGTACAGTAGAGATAATTATGTCCCTCAGTTAAGAACCAAGGTTATCAATCTAGTAGAAGAACCACGCAAAACCTCGTGAATAGCAACTACACACAAAAGAACAAATACTCGCACCCAATGCAAACAAGGGGTTGTCAATCCCTTGGCGGTTAATTGCAACGATCAAGTCTGATAATGGTAGATAGATAAACAAAAACAAAAAATAAAAATAGTAGTAAATAAATTGCAGCAAAATATTTTTAGGATTTTATATACATGATAAATATAGTCTCGGGGGCCATAATTTTCACTAGAGGCTTCTCTCTTGAACATAGGTGGGTACACAAATTACTGTTGGACAATTGATAGAAAAGCGCATAGTTATGAAGATATTCAAGGCAATGATCATGTATATAGGCATCATGTCCGAGACAAGTAGACCGACTCTTGCTTGCGTCTACTACTATTACTCCACACATAGACCGCTATCCAACATGTATCTAGAGTATTAAATTCATAAAGAACGGAGTAACACCTTAAGCAAGATGACATGATGTAGACAAAGTAAACTCAATCAATATGAATAAACCCCATCTTTTTATCCTTAATGGCAATGATAAAAATACGTGCCATGTCCCTTTCTGTCACCGAGACCGAGCACCGCAAGATCGAACCCATCACAAAGCACCTTTCCCATTGCAAGAAAAATAAACCTAGTTGGCCAAACCAAACCAATAGATCGGAGAGAAATACAAAGCAATAACAATCATGCATATAAGAATTCAGAAAAGACTCAAATAATATTTATGAATAATCTGATCATAAACCAACAATTCATCCGATCCCAACAAACACACCGCAAAGAAGGATTACATCGAATAGATCTCCAAGAACATCGAGGAAAACATTGTACTAAAGATCAAACAGAGAGAAGAAGCCATCTAGCTACTAGCTATGGACTCGTAGGTCTGTGGGAAACTACTCATGCATCATTGCACTACAAAAAAAAGACACATCCGTGACATTTTGGGCCGAACGGATTTTTTTGTCATAGTTATGACACTTCTATGATGATAATTGTGACAAAACCCAGTATCATCATAGATGTGGTGGGCTCCTACTTATATGACAAAAAATCATGACAGAAAATGGGCTTTTCGTCCTGGGGGGGCTGGAGATGCAGCTGCATGACATTCTTTGGGCCGTCCATGATAGAAAAAACCGTGGTAGAAGCGAGGGCGAGGAAAATTTCGGGGAGTTCCCGGTTACGGTGGGTGGTCGGGGGCCAAGCGATGCGCGTTTCTCTCATACACTTACGCGCGTGTGTGCGAGGCGTTGGCTCTAACTGAACCCGAGCGAGGCGTTGGGCTCTAACTGAACCCGAGCGATTGCACTGCAGGCTACGCGTTACCGAACCCGAGTGATCGATCGATGGCTGTTAGTTGAACCCGATCGAGCAATTCCTTTGCTACTGCTGCTCACTGAAGTCGATCGATGCTGCCTCTGGATGAACAGTGAGCATTGTGGGGGGGTGGGGGTGGATGAATAGTGAGTGGTGGGGGTGGATGAACAGGACCCCGTGGCGTTGCCTCTGGATGAATAGGACCCCGATCGATCGAGCCGGTTGGGGCTGGATGAACAGGACCCCGTGGAGGGCTGGATGAATAGGACGACCCCGTGGAGGGCTGGATGAGCAGTAGATGGTGGAGGGGTGGATGAACAGTAGCCCGTGGAGAGGGGTGGTTGAACAGTAGCCGGAGGAGTAGCGCGCGGTGGAGGCCGGATGAACAGGAGGCCGTGGATGAACAGTCGCAGGTGGAGGCTGGAGGAGGTCGACGGTGGATGAACAGTAGCCGGGGAGGCTGGAGGAGGTCGACGGTGGAGATGAACAGTATCCCGTGGAGTCCCGTTTTGCGGTATGCCACACCCCTCCCGATGAACAGGACCCCCGTTTTGACCGTAGCGCTCTAACACAAGTCCGTTTCGTCCATTTTGCGGTACGCCACACCTGTCCCGACCAACAGGACCCCTGTTTCGACCGTAGGAGGTCTGTTTCCTCCATTTTGCGGTACGCCAAACCCCTCCCGATGAACAGGATCCCGTTTCGAACGTGGCCAGTCAAACACAAGGCCGTTTCCTCCGTTCTGCGGTACGCCAGGCTGTAGCGACCCGACCTCAAACGGTCAAGTCTCTGTGCCTTAGTGTCATCCCTGGATCAGTAATGCTGACACGCATAGTACTCGAAGGATTTATTACAGAGTAGCAATCACACACTGATTACATCGAATGTCTCAAAAGAGAACTTATTACAATAATATGGCTTAAGGCCATCTAATGCGATAACACCGGAAGGCTTGGAAGATAAAGTGAGTCCATCAACTCCAACGGCATAGCTGAGCTGCACGGCAATGACCTAACGAACCTTACTCCTCGTCTGAAAATTCCGCAACATAATACGTTGCAGCCCGAGAACGGGTCAGCACATGGAATATGCTGGCAATATAACACAGTAGAGCAAGAACAGAATAATGCTATCACTACATGCATATTTGGCTGGTGGAAAGCTCTATGGTTATAGTTTTGCGGAAAGCAATTTTTTCCCTACAACAAAGGAATAAATTTAATTTAACTATCATGGTGGTTGAAGCATTGAGAAGGTATAACCCCAACTCAATCCCAAATTAAAGTAATTAACAACCCGACAATATTAATTATGAGTGATGAGATACATGTGATAACCCAAGTACTAGATACTCAAGAATTGTCCATAACCGGGGACACGGCTAACCATGATTAGATTGTACACTCTGCAGAGGATTGCGCACTTTTCCCCACAAGACTTGATCGCTTCCGTTGGATTTCTCGCACTGCACGGTGTTTGAGAAACGGATGACTGAGACATAGTCTTTCAGAAACATTAACTCCCTACTCCGGGTAGACCATACCAAACCTACAAAACCCACTACCTGCTGATCTACCTCTTCAAGAGCTTCACGTAACTTACTCAACTATGCTAGAGCCCATAGTAGCTTGTGGCTGCACACGGAAGTTTCTAGCATGAATCATCTCAGTTCCCTTTAAGCCTGGGTGGCGGTCCATAGGAAGATCACATGGGTACCCCGGGATTTCCAAAAATACAGACAACATTGGGTTCCCCAGGTGCCTCAATCCACCCAGATGTGTATTAAAGTTGCCACCTTAAGTTGAACCATTAATTAACAATCTCACATCTGTCATGGATACACTCAAACCCAATCCACGTCTACGAGCATAGCATGGCAATATAAACAACGCGTAGAAGTAACTCCTAAGGGTTTGATAATAACAGGGCAATAGGTTCTACCTCAACAACTACTTCCCAAACCACAAGTTAAAGACATTCTAATCATGCAATGTTTGAGGATTGAACTAATGCAATAAAAACCGGGTATGAAAATAGTATGATCAATGTGTTACTTGCCTTGCTGACGATCCGTGAATCCTAGAGACTCGTAGTAACACGCTTCGCACTCCGGGAATTCTATCGCAAACAAACAATAACATACATAAGCAACTAGCAATGATGCACAAGCAAAACTTCAAATAAAAGCAATTGACCAGAAAGTTCAACTTAAGAACTCCGGCTTGCAAAAAGAATCAAATCAAACGGAGCAACGAAACTCAAACGGCGAAAGAAATAAGATATGTTTACTAATCTGAACTAAAGTCAAATTTTACAGTATCAAAATCTTGTTTAAGTTGTTTAAACGGAAAGAGAATCTCGAGACGAAACTCTAGGCGCTTGAATCACCTGATTCCGACTAACGAGCGAAAAGGTAAACAGAAACTAAGATTGGATCAGAAATCGTGACTAAAAATAATCGCAGATAAATCCGATAAAAGAAAACTGATGAATAGGCTAAACAACGAGCGTTATCTGTAACTAACGAAAGAAAAACCGTTCATTAGACGAACATACGGACGAACATCCGCTAAATAGAAGAACCACGAAAAACCGGTGGACCGAATCTAAAAAAAAGAACTAGGGTTTCTAAAAAAATGAATGTTTTTAAAAAAACGGCGGCTCGGATCGGCGCGGTACCTCCGGCGCGGTGGCTCCGGCGGGGCGGGGCTCGGCGGCGGGGCGTCTCGCGGGGCGGCGGG
>NC_041389.1:610072358-610087528 GCF_002162155.2 Triticum dicoccoides
CTTGGGGCTCCAGGGGGGCCCGGGATGGTATTTAAAGGGGGGGGGGCGGCGGCGGCTCCGACTTGGGGAGGGGGTCGGGCAGCGGCGGCGGCTCGGACTCTCCCGAGTCCGGCGGCGGCACAGGACGGGGAGGCGGTGGCGCGGCGGCCGGCCTGGCTCGGCTGGGCTTTGGCCCAGTCGGGCACGGGGAAGTTTTTTTTTAAAATAATTTTGCCGACGGAAATAAGATCCTAGGAAATAAAATAAAAATCTAAAAATACCAAAACAGATTTCACCATCTAAATAAAATATTTAGAACGAGATGAACATTTTCTTGGCCCCTAAAATGCAATTTCGAAAGCGTGCAATTTTTTTTCTAATGCAAATAAAATCCAAATAAACTCAAATAAAATCCAACAAATGATTTTAACATTTTTCCTCCAATATTTCATTTATTTTGGAGAAGTCATTTTATCTCCTCTCATATATTTTTATAAGAAATATTTTTCGGAAAGAAAAATAACTAAAACCAAAAATCCTCGTTTCATTATTTGATAGGAATCAAATATGAAAACCGGGAAAATCCCCAACTCTCTCCGAGGGTCCCTGAGTTGCTTAGGATTTCAAGGATTGTGGAGCGGAAATGCAATAAAATATGATATGCATGGATGACCTATGTATAACATTCCAAATTGAAAATTTGGGATGTTACAAACCTACCCCCCTTAAAATGAATTTCGCCCTCGAGATTCGGGTTGGTCAGAAAATAGGTGCGCGTGGTCCTTGCGAAATCATCCTCTCATTCCCAGGTTGCTTCATCCTCGGTATGGTGGCTCCACTGAACTTTGCAAAACTTGATAACCTTGCTGTGAGTGACTCGGCTGGCAAACTCAAGAATCTTCACTGGCTTCTCCTCATAAGTCAAATCACTATCTAGCTGAATTGCCTCCAAGGGTACTGTATCTCTTAACGGTATATCAGCCATCTCAGCATGACACTTCTTCAGCTATGAGACGTGGAACACATCATGAACTCCTGACAGTCCTTCAAGTAATTCCAGCTTGTAGGCAACTTCTCCCATCCGTTCCAAAACACGATACGGTCCTACAAATCTCGAAGCAAGTTTTCCCTTAAGTCCAAAATGTTTCACTCCTCGCAAGGGTGATACTCACAGATATGCTCTATATCCAATTTCATAAGTTACCTCCTTGCATTTCGAGTCTGCATAACTTTTCTTCCTGGACTGAGCTACCTTCAGTCTATCACAAATCAACTTAACCTTCTCATCAGACCCTTTGATCAAGTCTGGTCCAAACAGCTGTCGGTCTCCTACCTCATCCCACATCAATGGTGTTCTACATCTGCGTCCATACAGAGCTTCGAATGGTGCCATCTTCAAACTGGCTTGGTAGCTATTGTTGTATGAAAACTCTGCGTAAGGCAAATTGTCATCCCAACTAGATCCATAATCTAGCGCACAGGCTCTCAACATATCTTCCAGTATCTGGTTGACTCTCTCGGTCTGTTCATCTATCTGAGGGTGGAATGTTGTACTGAACTCCAATCTCGTACCCAAGGTCTGGTGTAACTAATGCCAAAACTTTGAAGTAAACTGTGTCCCTCTATATGATACGATGCTCCTCGGAACTCCATGTAGACATACAATCCTGGACATATATATCTTGGCCAACTTTGCACTTGTATAGGTGGTTTTCACTGGGATAAAGTGAGCCACTTTAGTCAAACGATCCAATACTACCCATATTGAGTCATATCCTGCCTTGGTCCTGTGTAGCCCAGTGATAAAATCCATGCCAAGTTTATCCCACTTCCATTCGGGTATCGGCATAGGCTGTAACAGTCATGCTGGCTTCTGATGCTCTGCCTTCACTCTCTGACATACATCACATATGGCTACATACTCGGCAGTATCCTTCTTCATACCATTCCACCAGAAACGTTCCTTTAAATCCAAATACATCTTGGTGTTTCCGGGGTGTATCAAGTATGGTGAGTCATGAGCCTCCTGAAGTATTAACTTCCTGATCTCTGGGTTATTGGGCACATAAACTCGGTCCTCAAACCATAAGGTATCATGCTCACCCTCATGAAATCCTTTGGCCTTTCCTTTGCTCATCTTCTCTTTTATCTCGGCAATCTCTTTGTCCTCCTTCTGAGCTTCTCGAATTTTGTTCAACAAGGTCGACTGAACCTCCATTGTTGCAACGAAACCTCTTGGAACAATCTCCAATCAAAGTTCCATGATATCCTCGGCTAACTCCTTTGGCAATCCCTTACTTTCAAGTATATTGGCATAACCCTTCCAGCTCAAAGCGTCTTCTACAACATTGGCCTTTCCCGGACGATAGTGTAACTTCATATCATAATCCTTTATAAGTTCCAACCATCTCCTTTTGCGTGAAAATATACTTCAAACTCTTATGATCCATGTACACATCACAACGGTTTCCAATAAGGTAATGTCTCCAAGTCTTTAATGCATGCACTACGGCTGCTAACTCCAAATCATGTGTGGCATAGTTCAACTCGTGGGGCTTCAGTTGTCGTGAGGCATACGAAACAACTTTTCTGTCCTGCATAAGCACACATCCCAGTCCCAAGCGCGAGGCGTCGCAATAGACTTGAAACTCCTTGTGTATATCTGGCAATGTTAGCACTGGGGCTGTAGTCAAACGTTTCTTCAACTCCTGAAAACTTGCCTCGCAATCTTCTTTCCATTTAAACTTAGTATCCTTCTTCAATAGTTCAGTCATTGGCTTTGCAAGCTTGGAAAAATTCTCAATGAATCTCCGATAATATCCCGCGAGTCCAAGGAAACTGCGGATCTCGCCAACTGAAGTGGGTGCCAACCATTCAGTGACCGACTGAACTTTGCTGGGGTCTACTGCTATACCTTCTCCTGATATAACATGCCCAAGAAATCCAACTTCCTTCAACCAAAATTCGCACTTGCTGAACTTGGCGTATAACTGGTGTTCTCTGAGTTTCTCGAGAACTAATCGCAAATGCTCCTTGTGCTCCTCTTCATTCTTCGAGTATACCATAATATCATCGATAAACACCACGACGGATTTGTCCAAATACTCCATGAACACTTTGTTCATCATACTCATGAAATAGGCAGGGGCGTTTGTTAGTCCAAACGACATGACCGTATACTCGTATAATCCATACCGCGTAGTGAACACTGTCTTTGGTATATCCTTCTCTCGGATTTTCAACTGATGGTATCCTGGTCGTAGATCAATCTTCGAAAACACCTTAGCTCCTTGCAGCTGATCAAACAGATCATTGATCATTGGTAGTGTATAATTGTTCTTAATCGTTACTTCATTCAAGGCCCGATAATCAACAACCATCCTTAGGGATTTATCCTTCTTCTCGACCAAAAGTACTGGGGCTCCCCAAGGTGATGAACTCCTTTGAATATAACCTTTCTCCAACAACTCCTTGATCTGTTTCTTAATGTCCTCCAAATCATTTGCGGGCATCCGATAGGGTCTCTTGGATATTGGCCCTGTACCTGGCAATAGCTCTATCAAAAACTCAATGTCTCGATCTGGTGGCATGCCTGGTAACTCTTCTGGAAAAACATCCGGGTAATCCTTTACTACAGGCACTTCCTCCTGCACAACTCCTGTGAGGGCATTTACTTGGGTCCTCCTAGGCACATGCCTCAATACGTACTTAATCTTTTACCCCTCCAGGGGGTGAGATAAATTGACTTACTAGCACAGTCAATACTTCCTCCATACTTTGACATCCAGTCCATACCTAATATCACATCCAATCCTTGTGACTCCAAGATAATTAGGTCAGACGGAAAAACATGAGTCCCAATGGTTAGGGGTATCTGGTTGCACCATCGGCTAGCCATATATTCTGCTCCACGCGAGCTCACTAAAAGAGGGGTCCTCGGGGTTTGGGTTGGTAGGTTAAACTTATCCATGAATCCCCTTGATATGTATGAATGCGATGCACCAGTATCTAAAAGAATAAGAGCGGTAAATGACTTAACCAAAAACTTACCTATTACCGCGTCCGGCTGCTCTTCAACCTCCTCCACGTTAACGTGGTTCACTTGTCCTTTGTTGAATGGATTAGGCTTCTTCCCGGCGCTCCCGTTTCCGTTTCCATTCCTTCCTTCAGGGCAATCATTGGCATAGTGCCCAGTCTTCCCGCACTTAAAGCAAGTAACTTGACTTAGGTCTCTCTTGGCGGGTGTGGCTGGATTGGAGCGATTCTGATTGTTGTTAGCTTCGTTCCCATTTCCATTCTTACCACCATTGTGGTTATGCGATCCTCCTCCAGTGTGGGTGTGACCTCCATGGTTATGAACAAGTCCTCCCGAATTCGGGTTTAGCGAGGCTTCTGCTGAGCTCCTGAGTTATACTTCCCTTGTCCATACTTCCTATTACGGCTCTCAATCTGCTGTTGCTCCCCTTTAATCATAATAGCCTTATCTACCAACTCCTGGTAGTTGTTGAAGGTTGCCACCATCAACTGCATACTCATCTCATCATTCAACCCTTCCATAAACTTCTCCTGCTTCGCGGCATCTATGGCCACATCATCAGGGGCATAGCGTGATAACTTGCTAAAATCATCCACATACTGGCCAACAGTACGGTTCCCCTGGCATAAATTGCGAAACTCTCGCTTCTTCATCTTTATAGCTCCAGTGGAAACATGGGCAGTACGAAAAGTCTGCTGAAACTAAGCCCATGTGATAGTGTCGATAGGATAGGTGACTGTGAAATTCTCCCACCATGCTGCTACAGGTCCATCCAGTTGGTGTGCGGTAAAACGCACCTTCTCCGCATCTGTGCATCCTGCGGTGATCAACTCCCTTCCGATACGGTGTAGCCAATCATCAGCAACTATAGGCTCGATGCTACTGGAAAACACCAGCGGCTGTAACCTTAGAAAATGGGCTAGGTTGTCCACTGGTGGCGGGTTGTTGTTGTTGTTGTTGTTGTTGTTGTTGTTGCCCCGGTTCTGAACTAACAATTGCATCAAGGCATTCTGCTGCTGGATCAACTGGGTGAGCTCCGGTGGGAAAGCAAAACCGGTGTCACGTCTCGGAGGCATCTGATGGGTTTAGATGGAAGAGATTAGAATAGAAAAAAGGTCTAGTGAGAAAGCACTACCCATATGCACATGAGACAAACACAATCATTTCACTAAATCAATCAAGCAAGGGCATACAACGGTCTACAGCTATCGCAAAAGTGCTCAACTACTACTAAATACATGGGGAAAATACTACTAATATATGGTGGTCATCTAGAAATTTTGATCGGTGGAAGATTCCATAATGTCTGCTCCAGCTTCGTCTTCAAAGTCATCATCACTAGGATCAGAATCAGTGTCATCGATGATGATGTAGTTGTCCGGGCAAGTGGGGTCGTCATATTCGTCTCCCAGTGCTGGTCCTCCCAAGAATATTCCGATCTTCTTAACCAGGTCGTTGTTCTTCTCCAATAGTGTCTTGATTTCCTCGTCATATCCATCGCGTGCGAACTTGAGTTCTTCCTCCAGCTCGATGATCCTAGTCTTTGCCTTCTTCAATTCCATCATGTCTGCGCACATCTGGTTCTGCTGACGTCGAATGTGCTGGTTTAGCTCCTGGATAAAAGCTGCAATGGATCTATCCTTCCTGGTGCTGACCATCTCCCATTGCTCGTCTCGGCGCCCACATATTTGATAGGTAGTGTCCTTGAGTTCCCTGTTGTAGACTTCTCCAATGCGTCCTATGGTAATGTTGGCTGCCATGCTCTTGCCTAGACTCCAGGTTGGTGCATCGAAAGAAAATTCTATGGGTTTAGAAGTTGGCGAGAACCTCCTTCCTGGAACTTGTACTTGAATCATCCAGCGCTCCTCTTCTGGTAAGGTGGCGTTGTACGTCCCGGTGAAACCTGGTATTCCAATGTTCAAGTACCTAGTCACTTCCTTCAAGTGGCGTCCAAAAGGTGTATCCTCATCCGGTTGCGCGAACTTGTTCTTCATCTCTGGCATCCTAAGGAGTGGAAAAAGGAGAGGAGTCGGAAATGAGTAGAGAAGAGTGACCTATGGTTTATCTTAGTGGTCGTGTCCTACACTCAACGTGTGCTCAGATACCATCTTGTAGCGACCCGACCTCAAACGGTCAAGTCTATGTGCCTCAGTGTCATCCCTGGATCAGTAATGCTGACACGCACAGTACTCGAAGGATTTATAACAGAGTAGCAATCACACACTTATTACATCGAATGTCCCAAAAGAGAACTTATTACAATAATATGGCTTAAGGCCATCTAATGCGATAACAGCGGAAGGCTTGGAAGATAAAGTGAGTCCATCAACTCCAACGGCATAGCTGAGCTGCACGGCAATGACCTAACGAACCTTACTCCTCGTCTGAAAAGTCTGCAACATAATACGTTGCAGCCCGAGAATGGGTCAGCACATGCAATATGCTGGCAATATAACACAGTAGAGCAAGAACAGAATAATGCTATCACTACATGCATATTTGGCTGGTGGAAAGCTCTATGGTTATAGTTTTGTGGAAAGCAAATTTTTCCCTACAACAAAGGAATAAATTTAATTTAACTATCATGGTGGTTGAAACATTGAGAAGGTATAACCCCAACTCAATCCCAAATTAAAGTAATTAACAACCCAACAATATTAATTATGAGTGATGAGATACATGTGATAACCCAAGTACTAGATACTCAAGAATTGTCCAAAACCGGGGACACGGCTAACCATGATTAGATTGTACACTCTGCAGAGGTTTGCGCACTTTTCCCCACAAGACTCGATTGCTTTCGTTGGATTTCTTGCACTGCACGGTGTTTGAGAAACGGATGTCCGAGACATAGTCTTTTAGAAACATTAACTCCCTACTCCGGGTAGACCATACCAAACCTACAAAACCTACTACCTACTGATCTACCTCTTCAAGAGCTTCACGTAACTTACTCAACTATGCTAGAGCCCATAGCAGCTTGTGGCTGCACACGGAAGTTTCTAGCATGAATCATCTCAGTTCCCTTTAAGCCTGGGTGGCGGTCCATAGGAAGATCACACGGGTACCCCGGGATTTCCAAAAAATACAGACAACACTGGGTTCCCCAGGTGCCTCAATCCACCCAGATGTGTATTAAAGTTGCCACCTTAAGTTGAACCATTAATTAACAATCTCACATCTATCATGGATATACTTAAACCCAATCCACGTCTACGAGCATAGCATGGCAATATAAACAGCGTGTAGAAGTAACTCCCAAGGGTTTGATAATAACAGGGAAATAGGTTCTACCTCAACAACTACATCCCAAACCACAAGTTAAAGACATCCTAATCATGCAATGTTTGAGGATTGAACTAATGCAATAAAAACTGGGTATGAAAAGAGTATGATCAATGTGTTACTTGCCTTGCTGACGATCCATGAATCCTAGAGACTCGTAGTAACACGCTTCGCACTCCGGGAATTCTATCACAAACAAACAATAACATACATAAGCAACTAGCAACGATCCACAAGAAAAACTTCAAATAAAATTGATTGACCAAAAAGTTCAACTTAATTACTCCGGTTTGCAAAAAGAATCAAATCAAACGGAGCAACGAAACTCAAACGGCGAAAGAAACAAGATCCGTTTACTAATCTGAACTAAAGTCAAATTTTACAGTATCAAAATCTTGTTTAAGTTGTTTAAACGGAAAGAGAATCTCAAGAAGAAACTCTAGGCGTTTGAATCACCTGATTCCGACTAACAAGCGAAAAGATAAATAGAAACTAAGATCGGATCATAAATCGCAACCGAAAATAATCACAGATAAATCCGATAAAATAAAACGGATGAACAGGCTAACGAATGAGTGTTCGTTATCTGTAACTAACGAAAGCAAAACCGTTCATTAGACAAACGTACGGACGAACGTCCGCTAAATAGAATAATCGCGAAAAACCGATGGACCGAATCTAAAAAAACAAACTAGGGTTTCTAAAAAAACCGGACGTTTTTATAAAACGGCGGCTCGGATTGGCACGGTACCTCCGGCGAGGTGGCTCCGGTGGGGTGGGGCTCGGTGGCGGGGCGGCGGCAATCGGCGGCGGCGGTGGCGGCAGCGAGGCGCGCGGCAAGCAGCGCCGCGGGCGGCTGCAGGCGGCGGGTCGGGCAAGGGCTACGGCGGCGGCGACTTGGGGCTCCACGGGGGGCGGGGTGGTATTTAAAGGGGGGGCGGCGGTGGCTCGAACTTGGGGAGGGGGTCGGGCGGTGGCGGCGGCTCGGACTCTCCCGAGTCCGGCGACGGCACGGGACGGGGAGGCGGTGGCTGGCGGGCCGGCCTGGCTCGGCTGGGCTTCGGCCCAGTCGGGCATGGGGAAGTTTTTTTTTTTAAATAATTTTGCCGACGGAAATAAAATCCTAGAAAATAAAATAAAAACCTAAAAATATCAAAACAAATTTTCACCGTCTAAATAAAATATTTAGAACGAGATAAACATTTTCCTGGAACCTAAAATGGAATTTCTAAAGCGTCCAATTTTTTTCTAATGCAAATAAAATCCAAATAAACTCAAATAAAATCCAACAAATGATTTTAACATTTTTCCTCCAATATTTCATTTATTTTGGAGAAGTCATTTTATCTCCTCTCATATATTTTTATAAGAAATATTTTTCGGGAAGAAAAATAATTAAAACCAAAAATCCTCGTTTCATTATTTGATAGGAATCAAATATGAAAACCGGGAAAATCCCCCACTCTCTCCGAGGGTCCTTGAGTTGCTTAGGATTTCGAGGATTGCGGAGCGGAAATGCAATAAAATATGATATGCATGGATGACCTATGTATACCATTCCAAATTGAAAATTTGGGATGTTACACAGGCCTTGTTTCCATCGCCTGTTCCATCCAAGCCCTCCCGATGAACATGACAACGCATTCCGTTTCGACCCAGCCGGTTGGCTCCCCATGAACACGACGACAACGCTGTTTCTTCGTTCCGACCCAGCCATGTACACAAGCCCTGGCTGTACGTATGCGCGAGTAGGCGTTCGAGACCCCGCCCGTATGTACACGTACCTGGCCGTATTTTCTTTCTTGCACACTGGCCGCTGTACATTCGTGTACATGCTACATGCGCACCTCTACTATGACACGTGCGCGCCTCTACATCCACCAGTATGTACGTACAAATTCACGACCAGAATGACTATGGTACGTACGCTTCGACTAGGTGGGTCCCGACTGTCACTCTGTCAGGCACTTCCTTGCATGCGAAGATGTAGCTGGTGGGTCCCAGCAGTCAGGGGGGCGAATCATTTTTTTTTTGCCCGGACGCACTTCCTTGTGTGCGAACATGTAGCTGGTGGGTCCCAACAGTCAGGGGGGAAACGTTTTTTTCACGAAATACAGTGGCCCGTCCGATGGGTCCCTGCTGTCAGGTGGAGGTATCATTATTTTCCACGTAATAAGGAGGCACTTCCTTGCTGCGGCCGTCGACCCAACTGTCAGCCTCTCCACGTACAGTCCATGTCCGATGGAAGTCGTTCCTTAACCATGTTGACCATGCCGCGCCGAGAGAACCAGGGTGGTGGATGACGGCAAGGCCTAGGAAGGGGATGACACGGAGTCGGGGAAGACGCGGCAGTGGATGCCCACGCGTAGAGGAGTATGAGGGTTCACTGGTTCGGCTGCGGTGTTAGGCTGTCGTCGCCGCGGAATAACAGGGGGTGCGGGTGAGTAGAGGGATGGCCTGGCCAGCGGTGGGAGTAGTAGGGGGTGGTGAGGCCTCCGCGGCATCACAGCCGGCCATGGGAGGCAGGAGCATGTGGCACGACCGGCGCTGCTTTGGGCGGCTGGAGCAAGAAGACCAGAGGTTGAAGAAGCACTACGGCTGTTGGATGGACATCGTACGGTCACTAGAGCTAGAATCGTTCATATTGACTAAGTTGACAAAGCCCTCCGTCCCCGTCAACTTAGTAGGCCCACAAGTCAGCCTCCCACCAAGGTGGGTCCCAGCTAGTAGGGGGAGTATTCATTTTTTTGTGCGTAATAAGGAGGCACTTCCGATGGGTCCAAGCTGACAACAGGGGGAACGTTTTTTCGCGAAATACGGTGGCCCGTCCGGTGGGTCCGAGCAGTCAGGGAGGAAATGATTTTTTTCACGAAATACGGTGGCCCGTCCGGTGGGTCCCTGCTGTCAGGTGGAGGAATCATTATTTTGCACGTAATAAGGAGGCACTTCCTTGCGGCTGCCGTGGACCCAACTGTCAGCCTCTCCACGTACAGTACTCTTCCGATGGAAGTCGGTCATTGACCACATAGACCACGCCGCGTCGAGAGCACCACGGTGGTGGACGACAGCGAGGCCTAGGAAGGGGACGATGCGGAGCCGGGGAAGACGGGACAGTGGATGCCCACGCAGAGAGGAGTACGAGGGTTCACTGGTTCGGCTGCGGTGTGAGGCTGCCGTTGCCGTAGAATAACAGGGGGAGTGGGTGAGTGGAGGGATGGCCTGGCAAGCGGTGGGAGTAGTATGGGGGCGGCGAGGCCTCCGCGGCAGCACAGCCGGCCACGGGAGGCAAGAGCATGCGGCACGACCGGCACTGCTTTGGGCGGCTGGAGCAAGAAGACCGGAGGTTAAAGAAGCACTACGGCCCTTGGATCAACATCGTACGGTCACTGGAGCTAGAATCGTTCATATATTGACTAAGTTGACAAAGCCCTCCATCCCCATCAACTTAGTAGGCCCACAAGTCAGCCTCCCACTATGGTGGGTCCCAGCTGGCAGGGGGTATTCATTTTTTTGTGCGCAATAAGAAGACACTTCCTTGCGTGCAAAGATATAGTTGGTGGGTCCGATCTGTCAGCGGAGGGAACTTTTTTTCGTGAAATACAGAGGTCCTTTCGGCGGGTCCCACATGTCAGGTGGAGGAATCATTATTTTGCGCGTAATAAGGAGGCATTTCCTTGTGTGCGGCCGTGGGCCCAGCTGTCGGCATCTCCACGTACAGTCCACTTCCGATGGATGGCGTTTGTTGACCAAGTTGACCACGCTGCGCCAAGAGCACCAGGGAGATGGATGACGGCGAGGCCTACGAAGGGAACAATACAGAGCCGGGGAAGACACAACAGTGGCTGCCCACGCGGTGAAGAGTACGAGGGCTGACTGGTTCGGCTGCCGTCGCCAGAAAATAACAGGAGGTGTGGGTGAGTAGAGGGATAGACAGGCCAGGGATGCGAGTATGATGGGGCCGTGAGGCCTACCCAGCAGCACAGCCAGCCACGAGAGGCAGGATAGGCGGTTTTGACGGTGCTGGTTTGGGCGGCTGGGGCAGGAAGATCAGAGACTGAAGAAGCACGATTGCCGTTAGATTGACATTTAACGGTCTGACGCTGGTAGAATCGATTGTTGACTAAGTTTCTTTTTTGAGAAACCTTGTGTACGCATGAACTTAGTACACCCACAAGTCAGCCTCCAAATCTGTTGCAGACAACATAAATCCCATTTGCTATTTTTTTATAATTTGCAGCCCAGTTGCTAATTCTTAAGTAATTTATTATAGCCCATTTTCTGCCCAGGACCACAGTCAAAAAGTTCAACCTTATTTTGTATATTTCGGTGGAGTCCGAACTGTTGTAATCCCGAAATGGTAAACATTTTTTAAGAACTTATTGATTTGCCAAAAAAATCGTTTTGTTTTTGTAAGCAAATAAGACGTGGGACAATTGAGTTGGTTTAAGGGAAAACTAGTGGTACAAAAATCAGCGCTGGATGGGAAAAAACAACAAAAATAAGGATGTAAATATGAAAAGGGAATTTTATGTGTTTTCGATATAATGATACGTGTATATGAACTAGTAAAATTATAGGTAGAGATTAGAAAACGGATGTAGGACATGCGTTTCAAGAGGAAAATAGAACTGGGCTGTGTGCTTGATTCAGTAAAAAAACTATCTGCAGATGTTGTAAGACAAAATATAACTAACGCTGGCGGGCCAGAGGCCAGTAGATACCTGCTGGATCTTTGTGCCCCGTTGTCGTCATGGGTTGGGCCTGTTAAAAATAAAACCAAGCCTGGGCAGTCTACAGCCCAGTTGAAACTTGCTCGACGTGAAAAAACAATATACGTGCTCAATAAACGAGAGAATTCTGCAACTACAGACTGATAACTGGGATGCAGCAGGGATATTTTTTTTCATCATGATAATAAGTGCATGCACTTGTTTCAAAAAAATTGGAGAACTGGGAACTCGAACGGTAGGTGCTTACGCTATCCATCAAATAAAAATTAGTTGCCTGAAAATTCGCTTCGAAACATTATATCCACGTTGACCCTCAGCATGATGGTTGGAAGCAAATGCAAGTTTATACCAAAAGATCGTTAACAACAATACCAACTTGCTGATGACAAGGTAGTACAACTACCAATACCAAACTAACTTATAATCTTTTTACTCCTGGCCCTAGTGTTCGTCTGGTACAAAATCTTGTAGAGGACCAGCTCCCGCTCCTTCTCTTGCTCCAGGTCCCCAAGGTGGTACTGGTGCATCATCCAGTTGGTCCTCTGCTAGTCGAAGTTCTTGTTGGTGTGCAGCACCAGAACCTTTTTGTTGCCCGTCTACCGGCCGTTGACCATCACCGGCAAGGTATTGCCGGTCTTGTGCCACATCGCGTGCATGCCGCACTCCGACTATATCTTGCGACGCGTCCACGTGCCCCTTTTGAACGCCCGTAAATTGCGCTAAAAGAAATGCTTCCTTAGGCCACTCAGTGTGATACCTGCAGTATTGTCGAATACATGTTTTAGTGTACGTAGTTGGCATTTTCATAACATCTTTGGCATGTTGCAGTCACTTGTTTCACTTTTTATTAGCTGTCAAATTGTAATTGATTCACCAGGTCTGCGTCTAAAAAGAAAAATAGAGCTATAAACAAAGGAATATGTTTGTGCAAGTAGACGGCCGATCGGTGTCTTACCTGGAAGTTTCTCAGGTTGGGTGTAGCATATGTCGTGCTCACTGTCGATGGTTGGTATGAACAAATCGATGAGAGGGTGAGATCTCGCGCTGTCATCACTCACTTTGGCCTCAAGGTGCTCGATCAGCTCTTGATCCGTGGGATCGAACTTGACGCCAGCTGGCAGCACCGGCCAATCCTTCTTCGACTTGCATCGGTAATTCCAGTTATATGGTACTCAATGTACGATCAATCGACTATTTTAAGTGAATGATGAAAGATTTCGACAGATAAGTGGTACTCCAAATCTGAAGTCCAGAATACCTGAACACGCCGCCAGGATTCTTGTGTCACCTCACGCGCAGCGTGTTGTCATGTCAATTCAATGTGTGGACATGATGAATAACATTTTTTGAAACTGGACATGATGAATATTTTGACCGACGTATACTAGTATTGCTACTGTACCACTTACTTGTTGTATTTAGTGTCATAATTTATACATAGGTTTAACTAACAAGTACGCACTTGAAGCGCAATTGATATATATATATATATATATATATATATATATATATATATATATATATATATAGGGAAAATCCTTTCTACCATCGCTTGTAGTTACCACCATCCCCACTGCCATTTGATTGCATCAAGATCTGTGCCTTTCTTAACGGGTCGTGGGCACCATAAAATCTATGCCCGATCAGTTTGTTGGACCGAGCTTCCAAATTTTCTGGGACGCCCCACCTTTTCTCTTGCCATTTATATATTTCAGTCTTGTATACACGCTGACTCTGGATAAGGCAATACGGTTAGATCTCTCTCTCTCTCTCTAAATCCGTGTGAGAAGAATTGGATCTGCAAAAAGGAAGGTACACGGCATCACATCGGTGGTTCCATGCATGCGTGAGGCCAATTGATATTTGTTTCGTCCTTGTTTCTTTATTTTATTGCACACGCGATTGGTTTTCTTGGGCTGGGTGTATCTAAACTAATTAGAAAGTATTTATTGGAGGTAGAAGTCCCGGTTGAATGCTAATTGTTGTTACTTCACCTGATCTTTTTATCAGGGATGGCTGAAGAAGTGAAGAGGAGTATCAGCAGGGAGGCGGCCAGAACGATGATTCCATCTGCAAAGGCTGACCCAACATGGACTTGATGCGTGACTATGGTTAGCGGCTGCGGCGAGAGTGGCAATCCGGCACCTACGCATGTGTGGTGAAGACATGCTCCGACGGCAATATCCGCCATAATTTCATGCAAATCTCGTTGGCATTGGCACATCTGTGCCATGCTCTTGAGTCCGTAAATTCATCTATGAACTGTATAATAGTACAATTTGTAACCAAATTTGTAACCATCACGTGTGACATGTATATGTACATTATTTTCCGTATGCCCTCCAAACCACATTTTGTAGATACTCCATACTGCTTCTGTATGATATATACTCCATACTGCTTTTGTATGATATATACTCCATACAACTATGCAGTACATACTCCATACTTTTTTTTGCGAATGAGATACTCCATACTACATGTTGCAGATACTCCATACAATTTTGTAAGACAAACTTAAAGAAAAACAATATAGACTAGTGAGATACAAGGGCACATTAGATGAAAGAAACTACAAGGGCACATCCCTACAGGTACATAGGTGCTTGATCGACTATGATATGCATAAATGTATAAATAGTATCATGCATGTATCATGGTTGTAAACTTTATAACGATGGAATAGATGGAGACATCCTCCATACTCCTTTCAAGGTGACGTATATATAAACTCTATACTCCGATTAGAAAGGAATATTCTACATACTTCCGCATGCCACGTTCCATACTCCCACTTATACAACATAGATGTGGGAAACATAGATGTAGACATACTATATACTCCTTTTTTTGCGGGGTATACTGCATACTCCTTTCACAATGAAGTGCATATACTCTATATTGTCGTCGATGCAAAAAAAAACTCTATAGTGCCTTGAAAAGGTATTCTGTTTCTTTATTCCGTGGCTGCACGTGTAGTACAAAGCTGAGTACGTTGGCTCTATGTGTTTAAATTTTGACGCCTGCAACAAACTAGGAGGTCGTTGAAACAAGTCACTCGTTATCTATTTGATTAAAAAAATAAATTAGTTAGTTGTAAAATAGTGGATCCTTGGCTATTCACGAACCCGTTTAGTTTA
>NC_041389.1:610088010-610095338 GCF_002162155.2 Triticum dicoccoides
AGAATATTATTCTGTTATCCTTTTTGAACTGACGGTTTCAGATGGTTGTACTAATGTTTTTGAAGAGTTGAACTGATGCTTTCAGTTGTGTTTAACAAATCGTCTTCTTTAGTTCAAAAACTTTTTGTAATTTTTTTGTCGGAACGTGGCGTGTAATATATCGTTGGAAAGCTCTTGACAACCATATTTCAAGTATATTGAACGTTTTTGCAAAATCATTATGGTTTAAGAGCAGTTTTGAAAAAAACTGTTTTTTTCAAAACCAAAAACGTGAATCGTATTTTGGACTCAATTTTCAAACGGTTTGTCGGAATTGAGCAAATAAGATGGCGTTGGAAAGCTGGTGAAAATACGCATCTTCCATATATATATTGTTTTTTCTAATTCAATATGATTTAAAAGTAATTTGAAAAACGGTGAAATTCTGGGTGAAAAGTATTTTCGCGATTTTTTGCAAATGGTTTGTCGGATTGACACAAATAATATGGCGTTGGAAAGCTACGGAAAATGCGCAACTTTTTTGTATTGAAATGTTTTCTAATTCCTTACATTTTAAAAACAAATTCGAATACGGTCAAATTTGATTTTGAACGTGATTTTTTTAAAAGTTTGTCGAAATGGGGCAAATAATATATCGTTGAATAGCTATCGAAAATGCAAAACTTAGTCATGCTGAACGTTTTCTCATATTTGCAGCCGTTGAAGAGTAATTTGGACTACAGTGACACCCATCATGGTGTGTTTCCTCCAAAAAAAACAGAGTACTCGTACTGATATATTTGTGTGTTTGTACTAAGATATTTTTCACAGTAGTTTTGAATGGTTCCAAAAAAAGTACTTGAACGGATGTCTATATGATTTTGTACTGAGCGTGTGTCCACATACTAGACTTTATTTTGTATTTATTTAAAAAGTTTTCAATACGGCAAGACACATCATGTTCTTTTCCCGTTTGATAAACAAAGTACTCGTACTGACATATGTGCGTGTTTGTACTGAGCTATTTTTCACAATCCGGAATGTTCAGGGGGTTGATCACTTGAACTTGTAGAAATGTAACTTTTAGATTTAGTTTAAAATGTGTTTCGACGTGTCATTATCATCGAACTTGCATGGTTTATATACTTGAATTGGCTGAATTTTCTTCTCCAAGAAATGTTTTTGTGTTTTGTGATAGTAACCATTGATGCAACAATCCATACCGAATTTGATATGCCCTTTGAACTGATTATAAAATACATACTGAACTGTTGGACATATGGTAACGCATGAAAACAATTACATAATCATCCAATGGTTGTACATGTTGCAAACAATTATCAAATGCTAAGCTACAGTCTCTACACTTCTTCTTTTTTGAACTCAACATTTTTTTGACAACGATGTTCTGAACTTCTCTCATTTTATGACTTGTACTGACGTACTTACTAAGCAGGATTTTCATGGGGTTTCTTTTTTTTGCTTGAATTTTTACAATTTGAATTTCGGCCATTTCTTTTATTCCGAACGAACCACCGTTTTAACTCGTACTGAGGTACTTACTACGTCCGAACTCGGGTGGCTATCGCGTGTCTCGGCGAGGAAGAAGACGAATCTCGGGAGCGCAGCTGGATTTGGTCGGCGGCTAGGATGACGCGGGGCGGGGATGGCGGTGCGCGGCGGTGAAGGGAGGCTGGGACGGCGCGCGGCAGCCGTCGGAGGCGGGAACGGGCCACGGCAGCCATCGACGGGGAGGTGCGCATGGAGGGAGCGGCGCCCGTCGGAGGGAAGGCGTGCGGGGAGGGGCCGGCGAGCCCGTCGGCGGTGAGGCGTGCAGACGGCCAGCCGGCGGCAACGCGTGTGTCGGAGGAGCTACCCGTAACGGCGCCGCGGGCTCCCTCGCTCTGGCTGCCGCCGTCGCTCGCTCGCCCGCGACGGCTGCCTCCGTCGCTTGCTCGCCCGCGACGGCTACCTCCGGCGATAGGAGGCGGGTTCGATTGGGGACGGGTCGGGGAGTTTCTCCTGTCGTCTGCGCGTCGCGCCCTTATAGGGACCGAGGGTAACAGAATAATATTCTATTACCGGTAACAAAATAGTCCAGCCCTATATATATATATATAATATGGCTTCTGCACAGCATCTCCATCATCATTATCAGTACATCTTATGCAGGTGAGTTAGGATGCACTTGATCCCAGGAAGGTATCTATCCTTCAAACCAGAGGAGTGCTTCAAACTAACAACAGTACATAATATCCAACAAAAGAGGGTCGTGGTACAGCAGCAGAATACATGGCTCAGTCTAGATATCAGCACGAATCAAGTTGTGCATATTTTCTATTGGCATGAACCACATCGCCGCATGTCGGGTTTGCAAAAGCCATCCATCGCATGGAAGCTTGATGCCTTTCACACACTGAAGATTATCTGGCAACAAGCTGTGTTGACGAATCTCTGGATATGGTGATTCACGAAACCCATGGTATGATGTGTAAACACAGTCCCCCCTGGCGAATGGAAGTTGCATAGCACGGTAATCATCGCCGGTGATATGATCGATGATTGATTGGATGATCGGATAATTGAGCCCGAGGACAAGGAAGGGTTGCCAAGGTTGTAAAACCGCCTCCAGTTGAATACGCCTGGCCCAACGGAGCTGGGATCTTTCTCGAACATGAAGCAGCCATAGCCATCAATGTCACGAACGCCCCACGCATTGTACTGCATGTGGTTTGATGTAATGGTTTGGTCAATTTGGTACGTGCGAATGAGCATCAAATGACCGTCGTTAACTGAACAAGCGATAAACCACCACCCATCGGCTGGTATGATTCCAGGTCCTGGAATCATGAAGGCTAGCGCATTTGCTTCTGTTGCAACAATTCAAATTGGAGACCAAAAAGGCAAATATAAATAATCATGTTCAGAGTATGTGTGGAATTAAGATTATTATAATGGTGACACATATCATAGACAGAGAATTGCAATGTCGTGGTCATAATCATACCCCAAGTTAAAAAAATAAGCCAATGGCTTTCATACTCTAGCAATATGTCATGGTTCAAACATCATGTAACAATGAGAGGAAAACAGCTATGACAGAGCCTGCTCATATTCTACCATAGCACTTACTACTACTGTTCTCATATCAACTCTAAGCAATAACATGCGTTGTTATAAAAATCTTGGAAACGAGAGTAACATATAGCAATCATGATGTTATGCTCATAATATGTATTCTAACAATCATTAGATGCCAATTGTTCTCATATCAACTCTAACAATAACATGTGTGGTCATAAAAATCTAGGAAATGAGAGGAACATATACTCCCTCCGTCCCAAAATAACTGTCTTAAGCTTAGTACAACTTTGTACTAGAGCTAGTACAAATTTGAGACACTTATTTTGGGACGGAGGAAGTAGCAATGATGTGGTTATAGACATACTATCTATTCTAAATTTGTAACAATGAACAGGCAGTCGTATTCATAAGGTAAAGATGACATGAGATAGAACAATTACACGACGATAGATTCCACAAGTATAGGCAGCCAATATGTGCGTCGACCGCGTAAACGATGCCATCGTCCACTATAACATCAGACAGAAATGTTGCCTCAACAGGATTGATGATGAGCCATAATGTCACGCCCAATATGCGACCCTATCCAAAAGGAACTCAAAGGTCCCACCAAGGATAGACCCGCATATTGAAACGCTTTTGCAAGGTGGATATCATTACATCAACATTACATTATAGATGGGTGATACATACATAAGGCATACAATGCCACACGAATACAACATCACAATACAAAAGAGCATAATCCGACTACGGATGCAACACAAACAGAAACTCAAACGACATCCACCCTGCTAGCCCAGGCTGCCGACCTGGAACCTATCCCCTGGTCGAAGAAGAAGCAGAAGAAGAACTCCAAAACAAGAAACCATCACACTCGCATCATGATCATCGAATAACCTGTACCTGCAAACTGTTGTTATAGTAATCTGTGAGCCACAAGGACTCAGCAATCCCATTACCATGGGTATCAAGACTAGCAAAGCTTAATGGGAAAGGAAGGGGTAAAGTGGTGAGGTTGCAGCAGCGACTAAGCATATATGGTGGCTAACATACGCAAATAAGAGCGAGAAGAGAGCAAAAGGAATGGTCGTCAACTAGTAATGATCAAGAAGTGATCCTGAACTCCTACTTACGTCAAACATAACCCAAAGACCGTGTTCACTTCCCGGACTCCGCCGAGAAGAGACCATCACATCTACACACACGGTTGATGCGTTTTAATTAGGATCTGGTGTCAAGTTATCTACAACCGGACATTAACAAATTCCCATCTGCCTATAACCGCAGGCACGGCTTTCGAAAGATTATACCCTGCAGGGGTGTCCCAACTTAGCCCATGATAAGCTCTCGCGATCAACGAAGGATATACCTTCTCCCAGGAAGACCCGATCAGACTCGGAATCCCGGTTTACGAGACATTTCGACAATGGTAAAACAAGACCAGTAAAGCCACCCGATGCGCCGACAAATCCCGATAGGAGCTGCACATATCTCGTTCTCAGGGCAACACCGGATGAGACATCCTACGAGTAAAACCAAACCTCGAGTTTCCTCGAGGGGGCCCCGCGGTCTACTCGGTTTGGACCAACACTTAGACAAGCACTGGCCCGGGGGGGCTAAAATAAAGATGACCCTTGGGTTGGCCGACCCAAGGGAAAGGTATAGGTGGTGGTGAGGCAAATGGTAAAACCAAGGTTGGGCCTTGCTGGAGGAGTTTTATTCAAAGCGAACTGTCAAGGGGGTCCCATAAATCACCCGACCGCGTAAGGAACGCAAAATCCGGGAACATAACACCGGTATGACGGAAACTAGGGCGGCAAGAGTGGAACAAAACACCAGGCATAAGGCCGAGTCTTCCACCCTTCACCAAGTATATAGATGCATTTATAATATAAGAGATATTGTGATATCCCAAAAAAATCCTGTCCGCCATGGAGCAATCTTCAACTTCACCTGCAACTAGCAACGCTATAAGAGGGCTGAGCAAAACGGTAATATAGCCAAGCAACGGTTTGCATAGGAAAGGTGTTAAAGGTTAGAGGTTCATGGCAATATGGGAGGCTTGATGAGCAAAAGATAGGTAACGTAGCAAGGCGATAGAACGAAGCAACTAGCATAGCAATGATAGTAGTGAGATCCAGGGTAGCGGTCATCTTGCCTGAAATCCCGCTAGGAAGAAGAACGAGTCCATGAAGAAGACGAACGGATGAAGCCGAACCAAGCGTAGACGAACGAATCCTCACGATCGCAACGAAACAGGAACTATCGAGAAGAAGCACACAACATGGTAAACACACCACACATGAGCAAGGCATGATGCACAACAAGCATGATGCATGACAAGACTACATGAAGCTACTCATGGCAAGAAATGATGCAAACAAGAGCAACACATCAAGGCAAGTTTAAATGAGACCGGGAACAACATATAACAATTCTGGTAAGTCCTCATATGCAAATTTCGAAATTGGTCCAGATCTGAATAAACCTTATGTTCAAGTTGTTAAACAGCAAGTTAAGATGCACAAAGATGATCTACACGAGATTGTAGTCAAGTTACATATAAAGTTCATTTAGTTCGGAGCTACGGCCTAGAAGATATGAGCAAAACAAGTTAAACATGACATTGATGCAAAATGCACCCAAACATCAAGCAAACACACCAAAACAAGGATGCAACATGATAATATGAAGCTACATGCAATTCTAAGCAAGTTTCATATAGAGCACACTCAAAACGGAGCAACGGTTCAACACACACACATGAAACAAGTTATAGCAACAATCTGTCCAAAACAGCAACTAGTCATATTGCAAGCACCAAAACAATATGCTACGGCATCTCAAAATGAAAACAAAAGACATGGGCATGATCTACAGGTAAAGCATAACAAAACATGAACACTGAGCTATCTCCAGAAATCACTAGAACATGCTCAAACACACATGGCAAGATTGCAAATAATAACAGTTCAGGCTTTGCAGAAAATAACATCAGGTTGCAATGTTTAGAGCTATCAAACATAATGTTATAGGAACTTATCATGGAAAGCAAAGGCATGGCATGAATCTACTAATTTCATAGAACAAGAGTCCCTTACTGACCATGAGCCAAAAAGGATCAGAAGAAAAGATGGCATCCATGTAAACATGGCAAGTTATATGACAGATTCATACATGGCAGGAACAACAATAAGTAGGCATGTTGGTGAGCTTGAACCACTCACCACAGAGCAATACATGGCATGGCAAGGCAACCAACAGTAAGAAGACGTGTTTGTGAAGCTAATCATGGCAATAGCAAGTTCATAGCATGCAAGGATCAACTACAACAACCTTGGCAAAATTGAATAACATGTAAACAATCTGCCAGGAAACATTTTGAAGCAAAAGTAGAGCACAAAACTGACATGCTAGACTACTCCATAATTGCAACCAGGGGCATAAATGGATAGATAATAACCATATGTTCAAAATACTCTTACTGAAGTATCTCAAAATAAGCATGGATCTCTCTGTAGCATCATATTTACATCGCATCAAAATAACAGCAGAACAGGGACTAAAATCAGCAACATCACGAAGCCTAGTTTGCACGCTTGTGCTAGTCACCATATTGATCAGAGAAATACATGGTAAGCACCTCTGTAAAGAAGACATAGCATAGATCAAAACACATGTAGACATCAACCTCATAGGATGCACACATCAATCATGGCAAAAATGACAAAAGTGCATGTTCTGTTAACAGACAGCAGATAACATTATGAAGCACTCTTGCAACGATGATTCAGGCATCAAGATGAACTCAAATGAATATGATGCAATGGAATGAAATGAAGTACTCATTGAGACGAACAATTTGACATATTACACGCACGAAACGGAGCAGTATGCATGGAGTTATGATGCGATGAACATGGAATGATAATGTCACAGAATCGGGGACTTGGGCAAAATCACCTCGGGGAAAAGCTGGACGGGGCGATCCGGGCCGGGGCGTTTGGATCGGGGGCTTGGTGGATCTGGTCCAGATCTGGAGGATCCGGTCAGAGAACGAACTCCGGCGACGGCAGCGACCTCCGGTGAGGTGGCGGCCAGCGGGGAAGGCACGGGACACGGGGAGGCGTGGCGCGGAGCTCCTCCGGCGAGCTCCAGCGGCCGGAGACGATGGCGAGGCGGAGAAGGGCGGCGGGCGAGCCGGAGGGAGATGGGCGGCGCAGGGCGCGAGGTCCGGCGGGCGGCGGGAGGCGGCGGCGGGC
>NC_041389.1:610095778-610165175 GCF_002162155.2 Triticum dicoccoides
GGGCCCGCGATGGGCTCCGCGGGCCGGCAGCGAGGTGGGCGTGGGGGCGCCACGTGGCAGGACATGATTGGGCGCGGGCGGCGGCGCTGGACGTATCCGGCGCGGGGTGGACACGTCCGGCGGCAGGAGGAGGAAGGGGCTAGGGTTTCGGGGAATTCATCCGCGAAAAAGGAGGGGAAGGACCTATTTATAGTTTCTGGGAGCTAGGAGAGTCCAAATGAGGAGCGGTTTTCGCCCACACGATTGTGATCGAACAACCGAGAGCATGGAGGGGAGTTAGATGGGTTTTGGGCCAGTTTGGAAGGGTGTTGGGCTGCAAAGAAAAGGGGGTTTTACGGTTACCCGGTTAACCGTTGTAGTACCAAACGACCTCCAAATGGCACAAAATTGACAGGCGGTCTACCAGTGCTATACCAAGGCCTCTTGGCAAGACTCGGTCCGTTCCGAGAACGTTTAACACCCACTCACAAAAAGAGAGAAGAGGGGGACGCCAGAGGACATAGGAGTGCCGGATTGCAAAACGGGCAACAGGGAAAATGCTCGGATGCATGAGACGAACACGTATGCAATGCGATGCACATGATGACATGATAAAATGCAACACGCAAGCAAAAGACATGGCAACTACGGCAAATAACTGGAAGACACCTGGCGCATCGAATCCGGGGTGTTACACATAACCATGTATGGCTACCGGATTCCAGATAGACTAATCCCATGTTGAACAAGGCAATGAGCCTGTAATCTATGTAGTCTTCTGATGGTGTGGGCACTTTGCGGATTACAACTTTTAGCAAACAGAGGTCAAGCCAAAAGCTTGACGCGTCTCGTGCATAGTAGGCAGGAGTTTCCGGCGGGCCGCGAGGCTCGATGGCGGTGGTATCCAACGATGGAAGGGTGATCTCTCGCTGGGTCTAGATATCCACGAGACGCCAAGGACTACCAGATTGGTGGATGAGGACGATCCAGTTGGCCTTCATGCCCGCCCAGTAGTGGTCGCGCATGAAGGACAGGTGGACGGGTAGTGGTAGCATGTCGAGGGGCACCATGGAAACCTCCATATGATCGTCAAGTCAGTGTCTGGGCCACCTGCGAGGATCAGGTATCACCAAGCAGGGTGTCTTGAAAAGAGTCGGCCGGTTGCAGACGAGTAGACGGTACAAAGATACCGAGCATGCGACCAGATGGACGGTGCTGACTAGGTCCATACGATTACAGATCTGCTCCACGAGAACATCAGAGAGGGAATTCCAATCGCAGCTCTGCGTGTCAGTCGGTTCTGCCATTGGGGTTTTCGGTGCCTGCGAGCCAGCGGGGAAGTGGATTCGGGCGGGCGAGCGAAGAAGCTTCTCCTCGTGTGGCCGAGCAGTGAGCGGGGGGATATGGTACCCATGAGCTACCAAGGAAGATGGTGCGGATGGGCGAGCAGTGGGCGGGGGTAAATGGTGTGTGGCCGGTGATGGGGAAGAGACGAGGAAGAAGAGTGGAAGACAGGGAAGAAAGTGCACTAAATCTCAATTCTACTAGTACTACTACCAGGATATACCGTCCTTTGGAGTGTAAATAGTTACACCATTGAAATGTGGGTCTACGACAAGAGGGCCCATATGTCAGTTAATGGAGGACAGAGGTGCGTAGGCATATTTCCGGAAGCATGCTCTACTGGCAAACATGATGGCAGTACTGGGTAAGGCTGATTTAGTAACACCAACACGCTGGTTCAGCTTATTAATTATGTGTCCCGTCTGCTGTAGCGTGTATTGTCACTTCACTATGAAGACTAGTTGAATAGTTCTCTCTGACCGAGATGGGGAATAATGGATCGCGAAGACTTCCTTTCTACAGTATCCCTATGCCTCTACGCTCACTTCACTCATTTTGCTCCGTACCTAGTCAGTTGTTGAAATTTGTAGAAAGACAAATACTCCGTATTTGGGAACAGAGGGAGGCTTTTACTCCGTATTTGGGAACAGAGGGAGTATCACCATATGGAGGGAACAGAGGAAACTTGAAATATGAACATGTCAATGGGAGGGAGTAAGACCCATGCATGCATTCATGCATGCAACATGCAACACTCACACATACACATGGACGCACGCAACACTCACGCACCCATGCGGCACACAGCACATGACGCAACACACATGCTCACGCTCAAGTGCTCAACCTACTCCCTACGTCCATGAAAGACTGTACATTTAGAGATTTACACATTGACCAGGGCATAATTAACGCCCAAAAGTAGCAGACTTATGTGTGCATGCGACCATTGAGAGAAGAAGATTAAATGAAGGCAGTTGCATGCTGTAATTAAGGATAAACATGTAGCCTATACCTAGAGCACAAGTTGGTGCATTAGTCAATCAATATCGATTTAGATTAAAGGCTAAATGCATTGGAAGTGTAGATGTACATCATGTACTACACTCTTTGTTTTTTAGCCAATGTACACTCTTTGTTGGAAGACCGAGGGAGTACACATGCATGCACTCACATACACAGCCAGGGTGGTTCGTGCGCAAGGGTGGGACTCCTGTTGTGCTTGCGTAAAGTTTTGTTTAACTGATTTCTTTGCTCTGCCAACTAATAGGTGGGACCCATAAACCAGGTGACAATTTAACCAATCAACAAAGTGCCACGTCGACTATGTGGCCAGTCAGTAGGGTGCAATAAGGTGCTCTACGATGAGCTAGTGATCGTATAATCACCGCAAAACTATATATAGTGATCGTAAATAGCGTATTGTTACATACGTTGACCGCCACTGTATTTTTCTCGTTTTAAGTTAAGCCATATTAATCAGAAAGGACACAATATGGACTACTAGTAGTAGTACTACTTTGATGTGTCCCGTCAACTCGCCGAACGAGGAGAAGCTTTCTTACTACGCCTCTCCCCCGCCCACCCGCGTGGTGGTTCACAGGCTTAGGAGAGGGTTTTGACTACAGCGCCCTCTCCCTCTCCCTATCCCTCGCTCTCGCCCTCGCTCTCGCGGTGGACGTGCAACAGTTCAATCGGTGTCAGATTGCCAGAAGCATATTGTACTGTAGTATCATCATTGTTGGACCTTCCAAAGAGGCGAAGAGCCAAGTGCAAGGTTCACACGAGTACGAACTATTGAACCTCCAGAAGAGGCAAAGAGCCAAGCGCAAGGTTTTATAGGAGTTGTCGTCCTAGTAGGAGTGTACTACAACTATAGCGAACGATGCTACTGTATGATGCCGCCACATCACGTATATCCAAAGTTGTGCCACCTTTTTTTCTCAAAGAGCGTGTTGGAGCCCGTGCAACAACCACACAAGTTGCACGTACACATAACACATTTACTAGTAATAAATTCTAAAGGACAAATGCCAATATGCCACACAAGTTCATCTCTAATTCATGTGATAAATTTGTGCACGACTAGTCTACATATATTCATAGCGCTACCGTTCACAATTACCATACCCCACTTACACGTTATAGATGGGCTACATGCATGTCCTCCTCCAGGTTCCAGTCCCAGGTGTTCTTCATGGATGGCAGGATCCATAGCGGTGGGCAACGGTAATCATTGTCGCAGCTTTCTAGTCTGGTTCCACACGATGGAGACTCATCCAAGCTGAAGCGGCATAAATCAGGGATAGCGTGTCCCAGCATGTCGTTCATCCGGCAGTGCGCAATGAAGACACAACCATGCTTCGTGAACGGCAGGCCTTCCGTGTCGTGCACGAAAGGTGGCATCCGCTTCACAATGGGGTAGTTGTCCCTGATGAAAAGCGAGTACTCTCCAAGAGTGTTCCTTGGCACCCACGTAGCATCACTGGGGTCGAACTCGGCGTCGTTCATCTGGTACATGCGGCATCTAAGATCTGGACACATGGTGACGTACATAGTCAAGGTCCATGCATAATAATGTTGTGCTCAAATATGGCGGTCAGTAATACTGTGCAGCAAATAGTACTACTCCGGTATAGAGGAAGTAAAATAACTGGCTTATTATATATAGCCACTCTTGGCTACATGGATAAGATAGTAAGACATGGAAAAAAAATGGTGGCAGCTAGTTGGTTCAAGTCTTCAAGGGCCTAGCTAGCTATACGCGTCCTCCAAGGTAAAAAGTACTCCTACTAGTAGTACTAAGTATACTACTAGTACAACAATGAAAGTGAAGGCGGGATGGTTAAAAAATGGAATACCTGGGTAGATGGTGACGGTCCGATCGTGGTAGATTGTGTGACCATGTTGCACATCAGTGGTACCATGGGTAATGACTTCTAAGATAGTTGATCCCAATATGCCAAAGTCAGCTACAAGGTTCCAGGTTAGACCGAATCACGGATGCAAATGCACATCCAGGATCGGCGATCTTATTTTGATCAGGGGATGACTGGTCCACTGCAAAATAATGGAGTACCGTTAGGGATGCAAATGATGGTTTGTGCATTCCGTTTGTAATCTCTCGTACCGTAGGATGGCAACCAGATGAAACAAGTCCCCTGGCTTGTCACCGCAAAGATGCGGCCTAGATGGCGCACAGCGTCTTCGAACGTGTAGGGGTACAAATCTGCCGCCGCCAACATGCGCCAGCCTCTGCCATTACTGCCTCTTGCATTGATGGCAATCCTTGTGTCGAACACCACGTCGCTTTGTCGGCAGGTCCGCAATTGCTATCTTCTTCAATCTCATGTAGGCATCATCATACGTATTCAAGCCCAACCAGTCCGAAAGGCCGATCCCAATGGTGGAGAAGGGGTCTACCAGAACGGCCGCACTGCTGTGGATGTTGTGCAAAATGATGGTGGTATCCGGCCGGAGGTACGCAAGCCAATCTTCATTTGCACCGACCCAGACCTATATATAAGACGGTGGGCAGCAGAGAAACTACAGGATGGAAATGGAATAACTAAGTACTACATGATCAAACTCCATTACTGACCTGCTCATCGGACAAAATCCGACTACCTCTCCACGTCGGCAACTCTAGCGGAGTCAACATGCAACCATGGCGAGGGAGCGGTGGACTGTTCGAAGGATTGTCCCATAAAAGAACCTTCTCCTCGAGGACGCATGGAAGACCAATAAGCACGGCCTTTTCCAAAGCCTGTTTAAGCACCGTCTTGAAAAAGTTGGTGCAAGAAGCACCGAGTCTTGCGGCGGTGAGGACGTCGGAGCAGCGTACGATTTCTCCCAGAGGATCGTCGTCCAAGGTCTCCCAGCCCCGACAAGGAGGAGAACCGCCTGGCGAATCCATGGGAGCAGCGATGAACTGCCTTCTCTTCGGGGGGAGGGGAACTGCCGAGGAGGAGATAAGAGCATAGTAACCGTAGGGCCTAGTCCCTTCCAACTGTAGATCATGTTGGCGAACGTGCAGAAAATAAAAAAATTCTATGCTTCACCAAGATAAATCTATGGAGTCATCTAGCAACGAGAGAGAGGAGTGCATCTACATACCCTTGTAGATCGCGCGCGGAAGCGTTCAAGAGAACGGGGTTGAGGGAGTCATACTCGTCGTGATCCAAATCACCGGAGATCCTAGCGCCAAACGGACGGCACCTCCGCGTTCAACACACGTACGGTTGGGAAGACGTCTCCTCCTTCTTGATCCAACAAGGGGGAAGGAGAGGTTGATGGAGATCCAGCAGCACAACGGCGTGGTGGTGCATGCAGCAGCGATCTCAGCAGGGCTTCGCCAAGCACAGCGAGAGGGAGAGGTGTCACGGGAGGGAGAGGGAGGCGCCAGGGGCTAGGGTGCGCAGCCCTCCCTCCCCCTATTTATATAGGGGTCCAGGGGGGTGCCGGCCCCTCTAGATCCCATCTAGATGGGGGGGCTGCGGCCAAGGGGATGGCTTGCCCCCCAAGCCAAGTAGGGCGCCCCCCACCCCTAGGGTTTCCAACCCTAGGCGCAGGGGGAGGCCCAAGGGGGGAGCACCAGCCCACCAAGGGCTGGTTTCCCTCCCACTGCAGCCCATGGGGCCCTCCGAGATAGGTGGCCCCACCCGGTGGACCTCCGGGACCCTTCCCGTGGTCCCGGTACAATACCGGTGACCCCCGAAACTTTCCCGATGGCCGAAACTGGACTTCCTATATATAAATCTTCACCTCCAGACCATTTCGGAACTCCTCGTGATGTCCGGGATCTCATCCGGGACTCTGAACAACTTTCGGGTTACCGCATACTAATATCTCAATAACCCTAGCGTCACCGAACCTTAAGTGTGTAGACCCTACGGGTTCGGGAGACATGCAGACATGACCGAGACGACTCTCCGGTCAATAAGCAACAGCGGAATCTGGATACCCATGTTGGTTCCCACATGCTCTTCGATGATCTCATCGGATGAACAACGATGGGTTCAATCAATCCCGTATACAATTCCCTTTGTCAATCGGTATGTTACTTGCCCAAGATTCGATCGTCGGTATCCCAATACCTCGTTTAATCTCGTTACTGGCAAGTCACTTTACTCGTACCGTAATGCATGATCCCGTGACCAGACACTTGGTCACATTGAGCTCATTATGATGATGCATTACCAAGTGGGCCCGGAGATACCTCTCTGTCATACGGAGTGACAAATCCTAGTCTCGATTCGTGCCAACCCAACAGACACTTTCAGAGATACCCGTAGTGCACCTTTATAGTCACCCAGTTACGTTGTGACGATTGGCACACCCAAAGCACTCCTACGGTATCTGGGAGTTGCACAATCTCATGGTTTAAGGAAATGACACTTGGCATTTGGAAAAGCTCTAGAAAAACGAACTACACGATCTTGTGCTACACTTAGGATTGGGTCTTGTCCATCACATCATTCTCCTAATAATTTGATCCCATTATCAATGACATCCAATGTCCATAGTCAGGAAATCGTGACTATCTGTTGATCAACGATCTAGTCAACTAGAGGCTCACTAGGGACGTGTTGTGGTCTATATATTCACACATGTATTACGATTTCCGGATAACACAATTATAGCATGAACAATAGACAATTATCATGAACAAGGAAATATAATAATAACCCTTTAATTATTGCCTCTAGGGCATATTTCCAACAGTCTCCCACTTGCACTAGAGTCAATAATCTAGGTACATTGTGATGAATCGAACACCCATAGAGTTCTGGTGTTGATCATGTTTTGCTCTAGGGAGAGGTTTAGTCAACGGATCTGCTACATTCAGGTCCGTATGTACTTTACAAATATCTATGTCTCCATCTGGAACATTTTCACGAATGGAGTTGAAGCGACGCTTGATGTGCCTGGTCTTCTTGTGAAATCTGGGCTCCTTGGCAAGTGCAATAGCTCCAGTGTTGTCACAGAAGAGTGTGATCGGCCCCGACGCATTGGGTATGACTCCTAGGTCGGTGATGAACTCCTTCACCCAGATTGCTTCATGCGCTGCCTCCGAGGCTGCCATGTACTTTGCTTCACATGTCGATCCCGCCACGACGTTTTGCTTGCAACTGCACCAGCTTACTGCCCCACCATTCAAAATATACACGTATCCGGTTTGTGACTTAGAGTCATCCAGATATGTGTCAAAGCTAGCGTCGACGTAACCCTTTACGACGAGCTCTTCGTCACCTCCATAAACGAGAAACATATCCTTAGTCCTTTTCAGGTACTTTAGGATGTTCTTGACCGCTGTCCAGTGTTCCATGCTGGGATTACTTTGATACCTTCCTACCAAACTTACGACAAGGTTTACATCAGGTCTGGTACACAGCATGGCATACATGATAGACCCTATGGTCGAGGCATAGGGGACGACACTCATCTTTTCTCTATTTTCTGCCGTGGTCGGACATTGAGCCGAGCTCAATTTCACACCTTGCAATACAGGCAAGAACCCCTTCTTGGACTGATCCATATTGAACTTCTTCAATATCTTATCAAGGTATGTGCTTTGTGAAAGACCTATGAGGCGTCTTGATCTATATCTATAGATCTTGATGCCTAATATGTAAGCAGCTTCTCCAAGGTCCTTCATTGAAAAACACTTATTCAAGTAGGCCTTAATGTTGTCCAAAAGTTCTATATAATTTCCCATCAAAAGTATGTCATCCACATATAATATGAGAAATGCTACAGAGCTCCCACTCACTTTCTTGTAAACACAGGCTTCTCCATAAGTCTGCATAAACCCAAACGCTTTGATCATTTCATTAAAGCGAATGTTCCAACTCCGAGATGCTTGCACCAGCCCATAGATGGAGCACTGGAGCTTGCATACCTTGTTAGCATTCTCAGGATCGACAAAACCTTCCGGCTGCATCATATACAGTTCTTCCTTAAGATAGCCGTTAAGGAATGCCGTTTTTGACGTCCATTTGCCATATCTCATAATCATAGTATGTGGCAATTGCTAACATGATTCGGACGGACTTCAGGTTCGCTACGGGAGAGAAAGTCTCATCGTAGTCAACCCCTTGAACTTATCGATAACCCTTAGCGACAAGTCGAGCTTTATAGATGGTAACATTACCATCCGCGTCCGTCTTCTTCTTAAAGATCCATTTGTTTTCTATCGCTCGCCGATCATCGGGCAAGTCTGTCAAAGTCCATACTTCATTTTCATACATGGATCCTATCTCGGATTGCATGGCTTCAAGCCATTTGTTGCAATCTAGGCTCGCCATCGCTTCTTCATAGTTCGAAGGTTCACTGTTGTCTAACAACATGATTTCCAGGACAGGGTTGCCATACCACTCTGGTGTGGAACGTGTCCTCGTGGACCTACGAAGTTCAGTAGTAACTTGATCCGAAGTACCTTGATCATCATCATTAACTTCCTCTCTAGTCGGTGCAGGCAGCACAGGAACATCTTCCTGAGCTGCACTACTTTCCGGTTCAAGAGGTAGTACTTCATCAAGTTCCACTTTCCTCCCACTTACTTCTTTCGAGAGAAACTCTTTCTCCAGAAAGGACCCGTTCTTGGCAACAAAGATCTTGCCTTCGGATCTTAGGTAGAAGGTATACCCAATGGTTTCCTTAGGGTATCCTATGAAGACGCATTTTTCCGACTTGGGTTCGAGCTTTTCAGGTTGAAGTTTCTTGACATAAGCATCGCATCCCCAAACTTTTAGAAACGACAGCTTAGGTTTCTTCCCAAACCATAATTCATATGATGTCGTCTCAACGGATTTAGATGGTGCCCTATTTAAAGTGAATGTAGCTGTCTCTAGAGCGTATCCCCAAAATGATAGCGGTAAATCAGTGAGTGACATCATAGATCACACCATATCCAATAGAGTGCGATTACAACGTTCGGACACACTGTTATGCTGAGGTGTTCCAGGCGGCGTGAGTTGTGAAACGATTCCACATTTCCTTAAGTGCATACCAAATTCGTGACTTAAATATTCTCCTCCACGATCTGATCGTAAGAACTTTATCTTTCGGTCATGTTGATTCTCTACCTCATTCTGAAATTCCTTGAACTTTTCAAAGGTCTCAGACTTGTGTTTCATCAAGTAGACATACCCATATCTACTCAAGTCGTCAGTGAGAGTGAGAACATAACGATATCCTTCGCGAGCCTCAACGCTCATTGGACCGCACACATCAGTATGTATGATTTCCAATAAGTTGGTTGCTCGCTCCATTGTTCCGGAGAACGGAGTCTTGGTCATTTTTCCCATGAGGCATGGTTCGCATGTGTCAAATGATTCATAATCGAGAGACTCTAAACGTCCATCAGCATGGAGCTTCTTCATGCGCTTGACACCAATGTGACCAAGGCGGCAGTGCCACAAGTATGTGGGACTATCGTTATCAACTTTACATCTTTTGGTATTCACACTATGAATATGTGTAACATCACGTTCGAGATTCATTAAGAATAAACCATTGACCATCGGGGCATGACCATAAAACATATCTCTCATATAAATAGAACAACCATTATTCTCGGATTTAAGTGAGTAGCCATCTCGTATTAAACGAGATCCAGATATAATGTTCATGCTCAAAGCTGGCACTAAATAACAATTATTAAGGTTTAAAACTAATCCCGTAGGTAAATGTAGAGGTAGCGTGCCGACGGTGATCACATCGACCTTGGAACCATTCCCGACGCGCATCGTCACCTCGTCCTTTGCCAGTCTCCGCTTATTCCGCAGCTCCTGCTTTGAGTTACAAATATGAGCAACCGCACCGGTATCAAATACCCAGGAGCTACTACGAGTGCTGGTAAGGTACACATCAATAACATGTATATCACATATACCTTTGGTGTTGCCGGCCTTCTTGTCTGCTAAGTACTTGCGGCAGTTCCGCTTCCAGTGACCACTTCCCTTGCAATAAAAGCACTCAGTCTCAGGCTTGGGACCATTCCTTGGCTTCTTTCCGGCAACTGGCTTACCGGGCGCAGCAACTCCCTTGTCATCCTTCTTGAAGTTCTTCTTACCCTTGCCTTTCTAGAACTTAGTGGTTTTATTCACCATCAACACTTGATGTTCCTTTTTGATCTCTACCTCCGCTGATTTCAACATTGAATATACCTCAGGAATGGTCTTTTCCATCCCCTGCATATTGAAGTTCATCACAAAGCTCTTGTAGCTCGGTGGAAGCGACTGAAGGATTATGTCAATAACCGCGTCATCCGGGAGATTAACTCCCAGCTGAGTCAAGCGGTTGTGCAACCCAGACATTTTGAGTATGTGCTCACTGACAGAACTATTTTCCTCCATCTTACAACTGAAGAACTTGTCGAAGACTTCATATCTCTCGACCCGGGCATGAGCTTGGAAAACCATTTTCAGCTCTTCGAACATCTCATATGCTCCGTGTTGCTCAAAACGCTTTTGGAGCCCTGGTTCTAAGCTGTAAAGCATGCCGCACTGAACGAGGGAGTAATCATCAGCACGAGACTACCAAGCGTTCATAACGTCTTGGTTCTCTGGGATGGGTGCTTCACCTAGCGGTGCTTCTAAGACATAATCTTTCTTTGCAGCTATGAGGATGATCCTCAGGTTCCGGACCCAGTCCGTATAGTTGCTGCCATCATCTTTCAGCTTGGTTTTCTCTAGGAACGCGTTGAAGTTGAGGGCAGCATTAGCGTGGGCCATTTGATCTACAAGACATATTGTAAAGATTTTAGACCAAGTTCATGATAATTAAGTTCCTCTAATCAAATTATTCAATGAACTCCCACTCAGACAGACATCCCTCTAGTCATCTAAGTGAAACATGATCCGAGTCAACTAGGTCGTGTCCGATCATCACATGAGACGGACTAGTCGACATCGGTGAACATCTTCATGTTGATTGTATCTTCTATACGACTCATGCTCGACCTTTTGGTCTTCCGTGTTCCGAGGCCTTGTCTGTACATGCTAGGCTCGTCAAGTCAACCTAAGTGTATTGCGTGTGTAAATCTGGCTTACACCCGTTGTATTCGAACGTTAGGATCTATCACACCCGATCATCACGTGGTGCTTCAAAACAACGAACCTTCGCAACGGTGCACAGTTAGGGGGAACACTTTCTTGAAATTATTGCGAGGGATCATCTTATTTAAGCTACCGTCGTTCTAAGCAAATAAGATGTAAAACATGATAAACATCACATGCAATCAAATAGTGACATGATATGGCCAATATCATATTGCTCCTTTGATCTCCATCTTCGGGGCGCCATGATCATCTTCGTCACTGGCAAGACACCATGATCTCCATCATCATGATCTCCATCATTGTGTCTCCATGAAGTTGTTCGCCAACTATTACTTCTACTACTATGGCTAACGGTTTAGCAATAAAGTAAAGTAATTACATGGTGTTTATTCATTGACACGCAGGTCATACAATAAATAAGACAACTCCTATGGCTCCTGCCAGTTGTCATACTCATCGACATGCAAGTCGTGATTCCTATTACAAGAACATGATCTCATGCATCACATATATATCATTCATCACAAATTTTTGGCCATATCACATCACACGGCACATGCTGCAAAACAAGTTAGACGTCCTCTAATTGTTGTTGCATGTTTTTACGTGGCTTCTATAGGTTTCTAGCAAGAACGTTTCTTACCTACATAAAACCACAACGTGATATGCCAATTTCTATTTACCCTTCATAAGGACCCTTTTCATCGAATCCGCTCCAACTAAAGTGGGAGAGACAGACACCCGCTAGCCACCTTATGCAACTAGTGCATGTCAGTCGGTGGAACCTGTCTCAAGTAAGCGTACATGTAAGGTCGGTCCGGGCCGCTTCATCCCACGATGCCGCCGAAGCAAGATAAGACTAGTAGTGGCAAGAAAATTCACAACATCTACGCCCACAACAAGTTTGTGTTCTACTCGTGCATAGAAACTACGCATAGACCTAGCTCATGATGCCACTGTTGGGGAACATTGCAGAAAATAAAAAAATTCTACGCTTCACCAAGATCAATCTATGGATTCATCTAGCAACGAGAGAGAGGAGTGCATCTACATACCCTTGTAGATCGGGCGCGGAAGCGTTCAAGAGAACGGGGTTGAGGGAGTCGTACTCGTCGTGATCCAAATCACCGGAGATCCTAGCGCCGAACGGACGGCACCTCCGCGTTCAACACACGTACGGTTGGGAAGATATCTCCTCATTCTTGATCCAGCAAGGGGGAAGGAGAGGTTGATGGAGATCCAGCAGCACAACGACATGGTGGTGGATGCAGCAGCGATCTCGGCAGGGCTTCGCCAAGCACAACGAGAGGGAGAGGTGTCACGGGAGGGAGAGGGAGGCGCCAGGGGCTAGGGTGCACAGCCCTCCCTCCCCACTCTTTATATAGGGGTCCAGGGGGGTGCCGGCCCCTCTAGATCCCATCTAGATGGGGGGCGGCGGCCAAGGGGGTGGCTTGCCCCCCAAGCCAAGTAGGGCGCCCCCCACCCCTAGGGTTTCCAACCCTAGGCGTTGAGGGAGGACCAAGGGGGGCCGCACCAGCCCACCAGGGGCTGGTTCCCCTCCCACTTCAGCCCATGGGGCCCTCCGGGATAGGTGGCCCCACCCGGTGGACCCCCGGGACCCTTCCGGTGGTCCCGGTACAATACCGGTGACCCCCGAAACTTTCTTGATGGCCGAAACTGGACTTCCTATATATAAATCTTCACCTCCGAACCATTTCGGAACTCCTCATGACATCCGGGATCTCATCCGGGACTCCGAACAACTTTCGGGTTACCGCATACTAATATCTCAACAACCCTAGCATCACCGAACCTTAAGTGTGTAGACCCTACGGGTTCGGGAGACATGCAGACATGACCGAGACGACTCTCCGGTCAATAACCAACAGCAGAATCTGGATACCCAGGTTGGCTCCCACATGCTCCTCGATGATCTCATCGGATGAACCACGATGTCGAGGATTCAATCAATCCCGTATACAATTCCCTTTGTCAATCGGTACGTTACTTGCCCGAGATTCGATCGTCGGTATCCCAATACCTCGTTTAATCTTGTTACCGACAAGTCACTTTACTCGTATCGTAATGCATGATCCCGTGACCAGACACTTGGTCACATTGAGCTCATTATGATGATGCATTACCGAGTGGGCCCAGAGATACCTCTCCGTCATACGGAGTGACAAATCCCAGTCTCAATTCATGCCAACCCAACAGACACTGTCGGAGATACCCGTAGTGCACCTTTATAGTCACCCAGTTACGTTGTGATGTTTGGCACACCCAAAGCACTCCTACGGTATCAGAGAGTTGCACAATCTCATGGTTTAAGGAAATGACACTTGACATTTGGAAAAGCTCTAGCAAAACGAACTACACGATCTTGTGCTACACTTAGGATTGGGTCTTGTCCATCACATCATTCTCCTAATGATGTGATCCCGTTATCAATGACATCCAATGTCCATAGTCAGGAAATCGTGACTATCTGTTGATCAACGAGCTAGTCAACTAGAGGCTCACTAGGGACGTGTTGTGCTCTATATATTCACACATGTATTACGATTTCCGGATAACACAATTATAGCATGAACAATAGACAATTATCATGAACAAGGAAATATAATAATAACCATTTTATTATTGCCTCTAGGGCATATTTCCAACAGATCGTTCCTTAGCGAAGGTGTGAGGCTACTATTTACTACTAGTACTAGCATTATGGAACGTTATGGGATTGCATTATACTGTAAATAGTAGCACTAGTAAGAAAAATTTGGCACTAGGTAGTAGTTTTTGGCGTGGATTAAGAAATTTTGGGTATGTTTTTGCTATTTTTTGTACACGCCAACTAGTGTCAAAAACGTCTTACATTATGTGACGGAGGAGTACGTACTTGTACTGTAGCAGTACTAGTACTACTTTTTCTCAACTAGTAGTGCGATGTACTGTACTTCTAGTCTAGTCTAGTATAGTGCACCAATTTTGAACTCTTGAATCTCAGGGCCAAGGAGCTACAGTTGGAAGTGGAGGGTACTACTATTCTCTAGAACCATCGATGTACTATCAATGCAGGGAAAGTACACCTATGTAGTGGCCTAGTGGGTACTCTCGGTGCTCTATTCAGCCGCTCCTCTCACGTAGCTGGCCTACTCAGCCGCCCCTGTCATGCACACACTAGCAGCCTGTTTATCAGCAATGGTTACTGCGGGGGTAGAACATTTGAGTTATTTTATACAGCAAGACTAGGCTTTTCGCTTCCATTTGTGGAGGTGTAATGGATCTCGTCGAACTTTGTTAGTAGTTCCTTCTTTATGAATGAGATGAAGCAAAGCTTTTGCCTCCGTTTCAAAAAAAACACGTCAAGAGAAATTTCTTTTATAGTAGAGTCGATAATGGGGTGAAGTCCATGCGTGCAACGCCACAAGCTACAAAGTAGTAGTAGAGCACTTTACGTACAGAGCCATATCACACAGTTCCCAATGCCCCGTTAGGCTCTTCTAGCTCCTCGGGCTTAATTGGGAGGCGCTAGTTTAAATATGCTACTAGCTGATGAGGAAGCTGCAAGCGAGGTGCGGCTAGGGCGAGCACGCGAGCCACGGGATGCTGGGAAGGAAAACCCGTTCACATGGCTAGGCTATCCAGTGCACCCAGATTGTGGTGCCGCACGTCCATTTGACTATAAAACTCAAACTACCCGTGTAAAATATTGGCTCGCAGTGAAGTTACTATTTAAAAAAAGGCCGTCGTGCGTTCGGCCGGGATCGAACCCACAAAACGAGGTATACACTCCCGCGACCACTTGTAGTACTCGTTGGAGTACAACACAACCTAGAATCGCCTTTTGTCGCTAGTAGTACGTACATTGTTCCTTACAAGAAACCCCTAATATTGCAAGAAACCACTAAAATGCCAAGAAACTGTTGGGGAATCGTAGTAATTTCAAAAAAAATCCTACGCACACGCAAGATCATGGTGATGCATAGCAATGAGAGGGGAGAGTGTGTCCACGTACCCTCGTAGACCGAAAGCGGAAGCACTAGCACAACGCGATTGATGTAGTCGTACGTCTTCACGGTCCGACCGATCAAGCACTGAAAGCACGGCACCTCCAAGTTCTTGCACACGTTCAGCTCGACGACATCCCTCGAACTCCGATCCAGCCAAGCTTTGAGGAAGAGTTCCGTCAGCACGACGGCGTGGTGACGATGATGATGTTCTACCGTTGCAGAGCTTCGCCTAAGCACCGCTACAATATTATCGAGGAGGACTATGGTGGAGGGGGGCACCGCACACGGCTAAGATATCAATGATCAATTGTTGTGTCTATGGGGTGCCCCCGTCCCCCGTATATAAAGGAGTGGAGGTAGGGCTGCAAACTAGTCGAGTTCGAGCGAGTTGGATTAGGCTCAACTCAACTCATACTAAAATTCGAGCGAGCTCAAACTGGGTGAAGCTCAAGATCAAGCGCTAGAAAGTGGCTCATGCTCAGCTTGTAACGATCTCGAGTCGATCCTGAGCTAGTTTCGAGCTAAATAAGATGATATTTTTAACAATCTAAGGCAATTTTTTGAACAAGATCGGCCACAACACAACATCAGAAACTATTATAGAATATTATTTTAATTCAAACGGTGATAATATATCTTTTTCAAGGTAGTTTGGTGTATTCTCTCAATGAAGACAAGTAACTAAAAGACCTTGATGAATTGCCAGGAGAAGAAAACAAAGTTGGATCTACTCCCAAACATTGACAAAAATAGCAGGATATTTAACACGCAGCTGACCATGTACCAAATTAAGGCCTAATTTTTCTCGGGGCTTAATTAAGCTTCCTAGTTTGCTAGTAGATAAAATGAAGAGAAACCATACACCACACATATGATAGTAAATCATCCTATTTCATTTTAATTTATATCTGGATTATGTAATATAATTGTATTATATCGAGCTAAAATCAAGCGAGCCATGGTTGGCTCAAGATCAACTTGTTTCTCGGTCGAGCTACAAAAAGGTGCTCATACTCGACTCATTTCTTAGTGAGTCGATTTCGAGTTGAGCCAAAAAACGAGTCGATCTCGAGCGGCTCATGAGCATCGAGCTTTTCTTGCAGCCCTAAGTGGAGGAGGGGGCCGGCCAAGGGGGGTGGCGCGCCCTAGGGGGGGAGTCCAACTCCCACCGGGAGTAGGACTCCCCCTTTTCCTATTAGGAGAGGGAGAGGGAAGGAAGAGGAAGGAGGGAGGAAGGAAAGGGGGGCTGGCCCCCTTCCCAATTCGGATTGGGCTTGGGGAGGGGGCGCCCCCTCCCTTGCTCCTTTCCCCTCCTTTCCACTAAGGCCCAATAAGGCCCATATACCTCCCGGGGGGTTCCGATAACCTCCCAGAGCTCCGGTATTGTACCAATCTCAGCCGGAACCTTTCTGGTGTCCAAATATAATCGCCCAATATATAGATCTTCATGTCTCGACCATTTCAAGACTCCTCGTCATGTCCTTGATCACATCTGGGACTCTGAACAACCTTCGGTACATCAAAACACATAAACTCATAATATAACTGTCATCTTACTTTAAGCGTGCGGACCCTACGGGTTCGAGAACTATGTAGACATGACCAAGACACGTCTACGGTCAATAACCAATAGCGGAACCTGGATGCTCATATTGGCTCCTACATATTCTATGAAGATCTTTATCGGTCAAACCGCATAACAACATACATTGTTCCCTTTGTCATCGGTATGTTACTTGCCCGAGATTCGATCGTCGTTATCTCAATACCTAGTTCAATCTCGTTACCGGCAAGTCTCTTCACTTGTTACATAATGCATCATCTGATAACTAACTCACTAGCTATATTTCTTGCAAGGCATATAGTGATGTGCATTACCGAGAGGGCCCAGAGATACCTCTCTGACAATCGGAGTGACAAATCCTAATCTCGAAATACGTCAACTCAACAAGTACCTTCGGGGACACCTGTAGAGCACCTTTATAATCACCCAGTTACGTTGTGACGTTTGGTAGCACACAAAGTGTTCCTCTGGTAAGCTGGAGTTACATAATCTCATAGTCATAGGAATATGTATAAGTCATGAAGAAAGCAATAGCAACATACTAAACAATCAAGTGCTAAGCTAACGGAATGGGTCAAGTCAATCACATCATTCTCCTAATGATGTGATCCCGTTAATCAAATGACAACTCATGTCTATGGTTAGGAAACTTAACCATCTTTGATTCACGAGCTAGTCAAGTAGAGGCATACTAGTGACACTATGTTTGTCTATGTATTCACACATGTATTATGTTTCCGGTTAATACAATTCTAGCATGAATAATAAACATTTATCATGAAATAAGGAAATAAATAATAACTTTATTATTGCCTCTAGGGCATATTTCCATCAGTCTCCCACTTGCACTAGAGTCAATAATCTAGTTCACATTGCCATGTGATTTAACACCAATATTCATATTTGTATATGATTAACATCCATAGTTCACATCGTCATGTGACCAACACCCAAAGGGGTTACTAGAGTCAGTAATCTAGTTCACATCGCTATGGGATTAACACCTAAAGAGTACTAAGGTGTGATCATGTTTTGCTCGTGAGAGAAGTTTAGTCAACAGGTCTGTCACATTCAGAGCCGTATGTATTTTGCAAAATATTCTATGTCTACAATGCTCTATATGGAGCTACTCTAGCTAATTGCTCCCACTTTCAATATGTATCCAGATTGAGATTTAGAGTCATCTGGATCAGTGTCAAAACTTGCGTCGACGTAACCCTTTACGACGAACCTCTTGTCACCTCCATAATTGAGAAACATATCCTTATTCCACTAAGGATAATTTTGACCAATGTCCAGTGATCTACTCTTAGATCACTATTGTACTCCCTTGCCCAACCAGGGCAAAGTATACAATAGGTCTGGTCCATAGCATGGCATACTTTTATAGAACCTATGACTGAGGCATAGGGAATGACTTTCATTATCTTTTTATTTTCTGCCGTGGTCGGGATTTGAGTCTTACTCAATTTCACACCTTTGCAACACAGGCAAGAACTCTTTCTTTGACTGTTCCATTTTGAACTACTTCAAAATCTTATCAAGGTATGTACTCATTGAAAATCTTATCAAGCGTCTTGATCTATCTCAATAGATCTTGATGGTCAATATGTAAGTAGCTTTACTGAGGTCTTTCTTTTAAAGAACTCCTTTCAAACACTTCTTTATGCTTTCCAGAAAAATTCTACATCATTTCTGATCAACAATATGTCACTCATATACTTATCAGAAATGATGTTGTGCTCCCACTCACTTTATTGTAAATACAGGCTTCACCGCAAGTCCATATAAAACTATATGCTTTGATCAACTTATCAAAGCATATATTCCAACTTTGAGATGCTTGCACCAGTCCATAGATGGATCGCTGGAGCTTGCACATTTTGTTAGCACCTTTAGGATTGACAAAACCTTCTGGTAGCATCATATACAACTCTTCTTTAAGAAAACCATTAAGGAATGCAGTTTTGACATCCATTTGCCAGATTTCATAAAATGTGGCAATTGTTAACATGATTCGGACATAATTAAGCATCACTACAGTTGAGAAAATCTCATTGTAGTCAACACCTTGAACTTGTCGAAAAGCTTTTTGCGACAAGTCGAGCTTTGTAAATAGTAACACTACTATCAACGTCCGTCTTCCTCTTGAAGATCCATTTATTTTCTATGGCTTTCCGATCATTGGGAAAGTCCACCAAAGTCCACACTTTGTTCTCATACATGGATCCTATCTCAGATTTCATGGCCTCCAGCCATTTCGCGGAATCTGGGCTCATCATCGCTTCCTCATAGTTCGTAGGTTTATCATGGTCTAGTAACATGACTTCTAGAACAGGATTACCGTACCACTCTGGTGTGGACCGTACTCTGGAAGACCTACGAGGTTTTGTAGTAACTTGATCTGAAGTTTCATGATCATCATCATTAGCTTCCTCACTAATTGGTGTAGAAATCACTGGAACTAATTTCTGTGATGAACTACTTTCCAATTCGGGAGAAGGTACAATTACCTTATCAAGCTCTACTTTCCTCCCACTCACTTCTTTCGATAGAAACTCCTTCTCTAGAAAGGATCCATCTTAGCAACGAATATCTTGCCTTCGGATCTGTGATAGAAGGTGTACCCAACAGTTTCCTTTGGGTATTCTATGAAGACGCACTTCTCCGATTTGGGTTCGAGCTTATTAGGTTGAAACTTTTTCACATAAGCATTGCAACTCCAAACTTTAAGAAACGACAGCTTATGTTTATTGCTAAACCATAGTTCATACGGTGTTGTCTCAACGGATTTTGATGGTGCCCTATTAAAGTGAATGCAGCTGTCTCTGATGCATAATCCCAAAGCAATAGTGGTAAGTCGGTAAGATACATCGTAGATCGCACCATATCCAATAAAGTGCTGTTATGATGTTCGGACACACCGTTACAATGTGGTGTTCCAGGTGGCATGAGTTTGTGAAACTATTCCACATTATTTTAACTGAAGGCCGAACTCGTAACTCAAATATTCATCTCCACGATCAGATCGCAGAAACTTTATTTTCTTGTTATGATGATTTTCTACTTCACTCTGAAATTCTTTGAACCTTTCAACTATTTCAGACTTATGTTTCATCAAGTAGATATACCCATATCTGTTCAAATCATCTGTGAAGGTGAGAAAATAACGATACCCACCACGAGCCTTAATACTCATTGGTCTGCATACATCAATATGTATTATTTCCAATAAGTTAGTAGCTCGTTCCATTGTTCCAGAGAACGGAGTTTTAGTCATCTTGCCCATAAGGCACGGTTCACAAGCATCAAATGATTCATAATCAAGTGATTCCAAAAGTCCATTTTTATGGAGTTTCTTCATGTGTTTTACACCGACATGACCCAAATGGCAGTGCCATAAATATGTTGCACTATCATTATCAACTTTGCATCTTTTGGCATCAATATTATAAATATGTGTATCACTACGATCGAGATCCAACAAACTATTTTCATTGGGTGTATGACCATTGACGGTTTTATTCATGTAAACAGAACAACAATTATTCTCTGACTTTAAATGAATAACCGTTTTGCAATAAACATGATCAAATCATATTCATGCTCAACGCAAATGCCAAGTAACATTTATTTAGGTTTAACACTAATCCCGAAAGTATAGGGAGTGTGCGATGATGATCATATCAATCTTGGAACCACTTCCAACACACATCATTACTTCACCCTCAACTAGTCTCTGTTTATTTTGTAACTCCTGTTTCGAGTTACTAATTTTTAGCAATCGAACAAGTATCAAATACTTAGGGGCTACTATAAACACTAGTAAGGTACACATCAATAACCTGTATATCAAATATACCCTTGTTCACTTTGCCATCCTTCTTATCCACCAAATATTCAGGGCATTTCCGCTTCCAGTGACCATTTCCTTTGCAGTGTAAGCACTGAGTTTCAGGCTTAGGTCCAGCTTTGGGCTTCTTCGCGGGAGTGACAACTTGCTTGTCATTCTACTTGAAGTTCCCTTTCTTTCCCTTTTCTCTTTTCTTGAAACTAGTGGTCTTGTCAATCATCAACACTTGATGCTCTTTCTTGATTTCTACCTTCGTCGATTTCAATATCACGAAGAGCTCGGGAATCGTTTTCGTCATCCCTTTCATACTATAGTTCATCACGAAGTTCCAGTAACTCGGTGATGGTGACTAGAGAACTCTGTCAATCACTATCTTATCTGGAAGATTAACTCCCACTTGATTCAAGCGATTGTAGTACCCAGACAATCTGAGCACATGCTCACTAGTTGAGCAATTCTCCTCCATCTTTTAGCTATAGAACTTGTTGGAGACTTCATATCTCTCAACTCGGGTATTTGCTTGAAATATTAACTTCAACTCCTAGAACATCTCATATGGTCCATGACGTTCAAAAACGTCTTTGAAGTCCCGATTCTAAGCCATTAAGCATGGTGCACTAAACTATCAAGTAGTCATCATATTGAGCTAGCCAAACGTTCATAACGTCTGCATCTGCTCCTGCAATAGGTCTGTCACCTAGCGGTACATTAAGGACATAATTCTTCTATGTAGCAATGAGGACAATCCTCAGATTATGGATCCAATCCACATCATTGCTACTAACATCTTTCAACACAGTTTTCTCTAGGAACATATCAAAATTAACATATGAAAACAACAACGCGAGCTATTGATCTACAACATAATTTGCAAAATACTACCAGGACTAAGTTCATGATAAATTTAAGTTCAATTAATCATATTACTTAAGGACTCCCACTTAGATAGACATCCCTCTAGTCATCTAAGTGATCACGTGATCCAAATCAACTAAATCATAACCGATCATCACGTGAGATGGAGTAGTTTTCAATGGTGAACATCACTATGTTGATCATATCTACTATATGATTCCCGCTCGACCTTTCCGAGGCCATATCTGCATATGCTAGGCTCGTCAAGTTTAACCTGAGTATTCCGCGTGTGCAAAACTGGCTTGCACCTGTTGTAGATGGACGTAGAGCTTATCACACCCGATCATCATGTGGTGTCTGGGCACGACAAACTTTGGCAACGGTGCATACTCAGGGAGAACACTTTTATCTTGAAATTTAGTGAGAGATCAATGCTACCGTCAATCAAAACAAAATAAGATGTATAAAAGATAAACATCATATGCAATCAAAAATATGTGACATGATATGGCCATCATCATCTTGTGCCTTTGATCTCCATCTCCAAAGCATCGTCATGATCTCCATCGTCACCTGCATGACACCATGATCTCCATCATCTTGATCTATATCAATGTGTCGTCACATGGTCGTCTCGCCAACTATTGCTCTTGCAACTATTGCTATCGCATTGCGATAAAGTAAAGCAATTATTTGGCGCTTGCATCTTATGCAATAAAGAGACAACCATAAGGCTTCTGCTAGTTGCTGATAACTTCAACAAAATATGATCATCTCATACAACAACTTATATCTCATCATGTCTTGACCATATCACATCACAACATGCCCTGCAAAAACAAGTTAGACGTCCTCTACTTTGTTGTTGCAAGTTTTACGTGGCTGCTACGGGCTGAGCAAGAACCGTTCTTACCTACGCATCAAAACCACAAAGATAGTTCGTCAAGTTAGTGTTGTTTTAACCTTCTCAAGGACCGGGCATAGCCACGCTCGGTTCAAGTAAAGTTGGAGAAACTGACACCCGCCAGCCACCTGTGTGCAAAGCACGTCGGTAGAACCAGTCTCGCATAAGCGTACGCATAATGTCGGTCGGGCCGCTTCATCCATTAATACCGCCGAACCAAAGTATGACATGCTGGTAAGCAGTATGACTTGTATCACCCACAACTCACTTGTGTTCTACTAGTGCATATAACATCAATGCATAAAACCTAGGCTCGGATGCCACTTTTGGGGAATCATAGTAATTTCAAAAAAATTCCTACGCACACGCAAGATCATGGTGATGCATAGCAACGAGAGGGGAGAGTGTGTCCACGTACCCTCGTAGACCGAAAGCGGAAGCGTTAGCACAACGCGGTTGATGTAGTCGTACGTCTTCACGGTCCGACCGATCAAGCACTTAAAGCACGGCACCTCCGAGTTCTTGCACATGTTCAGCTCGATGACGTCCCTCAAACTCCTATCCAGCCAAGCTTTGAGGGAGAGTTCCTTCAGCACAACGGCATGGTGACGATGATGATGTTCTACCATCGCAGGGCTTCACCTAAGCACCGCTATGATATTATCGAGGAGGACTATGGTGGAGGGGGACACCACACACGGCTAAGAGATCAATGATCAATTGTTGTGTCTATGGGGTACCCCCTCCCCCGTATATAAAGAAGTGGAGGAGGGGGCCGTCCAAGGGGGGTGGCGCACCCTAGGGGGGAGTCCAACTCCCACCGGGAATAGGAATCCCCCTTTTCCTATTAGGAGAGGGAGAGGGAAGGAAGAGGAAGGAGGGAGGAAGGAAAGGGGGGCCGACACCCTTCCCAATTCGGATTGGGCTTGGGGGGCGCGCCCCCTCCCTTGCTCCTTTCCCCTCCTTTCCACTAAGGCCCAATAAGGCCCATATACCTCCCGGGGGGTTCCGGTAACCTCCCGGAGCTCCGGTATTGTCCCAATCTCACCCGGAACCTTTCCGGTGTCCAAATATAATCGTCCAATATATCGATCTTCATGTCTCAACCATTTCGAGAATCCTAGTCATGTCCTTGATCACATCCTGGACTCCGAACAACCTTTGGTACATTGAAACACATAAACTCATAATATAATTGTCATCTTACTTTAAGCGTGTGGACCCTGCAGGTTCGAGAACTATTTAGACATGACCGAGATACGTCTCCGGTCAATAACCAATAGCGGAACCTGGATGCTCATATTGGCTCCTACATATTCTACGAAGATCTTTATCGGTCAAACCGCATAACAACATACGTTGTTCCCTTTGTCATCGGTATGTTACTTGCCCGAGATTCGATCGTCGATATCTCAATACCTAGTTCAATATCGTTACTGGCAAGTCTATTTACTTGTTACATAATGCATCATCTCGTAACTAACTCATTGGCTATATTGCTTGCAAGGCTTACAGTGATGTGCATTACCGAGAGGGCCCAAAGATACCTCTTCGACAATCAGAGTGACAAATCCTAATCTCGAAATACATCAACTCAACATGTACCTTCAGAGACACCTATATAGCACCTTTATAATCACCCAGTTACGTTGTGACGTTTGGTAGCACACAAAGTGTTCCTCCGGTAAACGGGAGTTACATAATCTCATAGTCATAGGAACATGTATAAGTCATGAAGAAAGCAATAGCAACATACTAAACAATCAAGTGCTAAGCTAACGGAATGGGTCAAGTCAATCACATCATTCTCCTAATGATGTGATCCCGTCAATCAAATGACAACTCCTATCTATGGTTAGGAAACTTAACCATCTTTGATTCACGAGCTAGTCAAGTAGAGGCATACTAGTAACACTATGTTTGTCTATGTATTCACACATGTATTATTTTTCCGGTTAATACAATTCTAGCATCAATAATAAACATTTATCATGAAATAAGGAAATAAATAATAACTTTATTATTGCCTCTAGGGCATATTTCCTTCAGAAACTACTACCACTTGCATACGTGGCAGACTTAAGATAAGACTACCTTATCAACCATTGTACATGCTCTTAGCAACCAACCCTACCAAGAAACGACTACTCTACAACGTGTCGTTATAGGCATGTTTCAACCCATGGCCCTGTTTGGATACATTTGTTGTCAATCTAACCCTGGCATCCAAACACCACTTTGGTTAGAGTTAGTTCAGGGTTAGAATCTAACTCTAACCTCTAACAGGGCCCATGTCACCCATTAAGTCAACACCTTCTATTCGATCGGGCGTTATGACTTGTGGGACCTACATGTCAGTCTGCACAAAAATCCCCGAGTGACCTCCTACCTCTGGCCCACCTAGTCATCCTCGGCCATGGGACGCAGCTACCGCCGCCGGCAGAAGGTGAGGTCAAAACCGCCGGCGGTGCGGGGCCCATGTTGCGGTAGCCCGGATGCCAACTCCGTCTGGCGCTCACGGTCGCTAGCTAGCCAAGATAGCTCCGTCCAGCTGCTTGTCTGAAAGGTTTGCTAGCTAGATTGGCACGGCAGTGCGGCGGCTTGCTCGCGCGTGCCGCACTAAGGCCAGCCATCTGGCTCGAGCGAAGGCCAGCGCAGCGGCTTGCTCGCTCATGAGTCATGCTCCGGCCAGCCTGCCAACCCGTGCGGAGGCCAGCGCGGCGTCCGGCCCGTCCGGCGGAGCGACGGCCAACTCGCTCATCACCGGCGCCACCGACGAACATGCATCAGTACTGGTTGAAGTAATGTTCAGGAAAAATAATGATTTGAGGGGGAATAACAGGATAGAAGGTCAGATGTGGGTCCCTCGTGTCAACGAGCAAACAAAATGTGTTGGTTTAAGCTGCCTCATCAGCACAAACGTGTGGGCCAACCCTATCATAAATGGGTTTAAACGACCCTAATCGGTAGGAGTACTAGGTAGTAGTTTTTGGCGTGGATTAAGAAATTTTGGGTATGTTTTTGCTATTTTTTGTGCAATAGATTCTTCCTAGGGCTGGTTGAAAGTGGTAGGTTTTTGTTAAATACTCTAAGTATTGTAAGTAGGAGTGAAAGTTAAGCTTTGGAAGCCAATAAGCAAGGCTAGTTACATAGTGCATATGTGTACATGATTGAAAGTAAATATCAACCATGAGTGACTAATATCTTGATGGAAAACTCGAAACTATGGAATGCTAGGAAAAAATGCATGGTTGGAAATACTAGCAATGTTCATGTGCGTTGCAACGAATCATAAGTAGAATAATACTTATTCACAAACTTGATACAAAACACTCTAATTTTGATATACATATGTCACTAGAGATATATTATGTTTCAATTAGAATATATTCCTTGGGTGTTTTGGTGAGGTCAGGGAGGGATGTGGTTGGTTTTAAGATACTAATTGTGGGTTTTTCTACAAATTGGTAGACAAGTGGGATGTTGGTGAGAAAAGGCAACAACTTACCGCACAGTCGTTAGATGTAGATCTAATGGTCAGAAACAACTTACCTCACAAGTCTTCTGTAGGAGTACTAGCAAGATCCGTGCATTGCACAGAACATCAAGATGCATTTTTTTATAAAACACTTGTTGTGATTGACCCTTGCAGAGTAATCCCATGTGTAAAAACTAATGATATCTCGAGAAATATGAGATAAGGTGAAGAGGACTGGGGTGGGTGGTGATTGGTGGTCGGACTGAGCGGAGGCATGGGGATTGACGATGCCGGCAACGGCCACCAGGCCAGCTTGTTCCATAGGCTTCCTTTCTTAATTTCTCAACAATGAGGTTTGTTGGAGATAAGGATGAACGAGGGAAGGCCTTGTCTGCAAATGTGGAGAGGGGTGCGGGTATCTTTTAGTTTAATTTCCATCCGTCAGATATAGATCGGACGATCTATATTGCAAGATGGCACACGTACCATCATCACCAACTCGGTTTTTTATGAGAAGAAATATAAGTATGGAGATACAAACGTATTATCGATACTTGCTTCTGTAAACTAGCATCATTCTATTCAACACCTCGACATGTGGGGCCTTAGCACAATAACTTCTCGGCTGTGTAAAACAAAGATTTTCCCGTCTCTGATAAGGAGGGGGTGACGGTGATGATCCACAAGTGTAGGGGTCTATCGTAGTCCTTTTGATAAGTAAGAGTGTCGAAGCCAACGAGGAGCAGAAGGAAATGATAAGCGGTTTTCAGTAAGGTTTTCTCTGCAAGCACTGAAATTATAGGTAATAGATAGTTTTTTGATAAGATAAATTGTAACGAGTAACAAGCAATGAAAGTAAATAAAATGCAGCAAGGTGGCCCAATCCTTTATGTAGCAAAGGATAAGACTGGATAATTTCTTATAATGATAAGGAGCTCCCGAGGACACATGGGAATTATCGTCAAGCTAGTTTTCATCACGCTCATATGATTCGCGTTCGGTACTTTGATACTTTGATATGTGGGTGGAGCGGTGCTTGGGTACTGCCCTTACTTGGACAAGCATCCCACTTATGATTAACCCCTATTTCAAGCATCCGCAACTACAAAAGAAGTATTAAGGTAAACCTAACCACAGCATTAAACATATGGATCCAAATCAGCCCCTAACGAAGCAATGCATAAACTAGGGTTTAAGCTTCTGTCACTCTAGCAACCCATCATCTACTTATTACTTCCCAATGCCTTCCTCTAGGCCCAAATAATGGTGAAGTGTCATGTAGTCGACGTTCACATAACACCACTAGAGGAAAAGACAACATACATCTCATCAAAATATCGAACGAATACCAAATTCACATGACTACTAATAGCAAGACTTTACCCATGTCCTCGGGAACAAACGTAACTACTCACAAAGCATATTCATGTTCATAATCAGAGGAGTAATAATATGCATTAAGGATCTGAACATAAGATCTTCCACCAAGTAAACCAATTAGCATCAACTACAAGGAGTAATCAACACTACTAGCAACCCACACGTACCAATTTGTGGTTTTGATACAAGATTGGATACAAGAGATGAACTAGGGTTTTGAGAGGAGATGGTGCTGGTGAAGATGTTGATGGAGATTGACCCCCTCCCGATGAGAGGATCACTGGTGATGATGATGGTGATGATTTCCCCCTCCCGAAGGGAAGTGTCTCCAGCAGAACAGCTCTGCCGGAGCTCTAGATTGGTTCCACCAAGGTTCCACCTCGTGGCGGCAGAGTTTCGTCCCGTAAGCTTGCCCACGATTTTTTCCAGGGTAAAAGCCCTCATATAGCAGAAGATGGACACCGGGGGGCCACCAGGGACCCATGAGATAGGGGGGCGCCCAGTAGGGGTGGGCGCGCCCCCCACCCTCCTGGCCAGGGTGTGGGCCCCTTGATGTATTTCTTCCGCTCAATAATTCTTATTAATTCCAAAAACATGTTTCATGGAGTTTCAGTATTTTTGGACCAGTGCAGAATAGGTTTCCAATGTTTGCTCCTTTTCCACCCAGAATTCTAGCTGCCGGTATTCCCCCTCTTCATGGTAAACCTTGTAAAATAAGGGAGAATAGCCATAAGTATTGAGATATAATGTGTAATAACAGCCCATAATGCAATAAATATTGATATAAAAGCATGATGCAAAATGGACGTATCAACTCCCCCAAGCTTAGACCTTGCTTGTCCTCAAGCGGAAGCCGATATCGAAAAATATGTCCACATGTTTAGAGATAGAGGTGTCGATAAAAATAAAATACGAACATGAGGGCATCATGATCATTCTTGTAACAGCAACATATAGAGATTTTATCATATGATTTCTTATACTCAAGTAACAATCAATTCACAATGTCAAGTATGGTTCAAAAACTTCATTGAGAACTAACAAACTATAATCTCAGTCATTGAAGCAATTGCAATTTATCATAACATCAGAAAGAGTCAACAATAGAGTCTTTTCAGCAAGTCCGCATACTCAACTATCCTGTAGTCTTCTACAATTGCTAACACTCACGCAATACTTGTGGTTATGGAGTTTCAGCCGGACACTGAGAAAGATAGGGGCTTATTGTGTTGCCTCCCAACGTATTCACCTTTAGGTGATGTCAACAATAATAGCCTATGCTAACTTACATCCAGTTGGATATATCTATCATGATCTTTCAAACACGAGGAGCTTACCAAAGGATAAAATAAAAAAGGGAAAGGTGAAGATCACCTTGAATCAAGCATAAAGTAAAAACATAAAGTAAAAGATAGGCCCTTCACAGAGGGAAGCGGAGGTTGTCACGTCCATTTAGGGTTGGATGCACAAAATCTTAATGCAAAAGAACATCACTTTATATTGCCCCTTGTATGTGGAACTTTATTATGCAGTCCGTCGCTTTTATTGCTTCCACAACAAGATCGTACAAAGCTTATTTTCTCTGTACTAATAAGTCATACATATTTAGATAGCAATTTTTATTGCCTGCAACATGACAACTTACTTGAAGGATCTTACTCAATCCATAGGTAGGTATGGTGGACTCTCATGGCAAAACTGGGTTTAAGGATGTTTGCAAGCACAAGTAGTATCTCTAATTGGTGCAAGGAATTTGGCTAGCATGAGGGGTAAAGGCAAGCTCAACATGTTTGGAAGGTCAATAACAATATACTTTAACTGAGATGTGAGAAAACATAAGCCATTACGTTGTCTTCCTTGTCCAACGTCAACTCTTTTAGCATGTCATACTTAATGAGTGCTCCCAATTATAAAAGATGTCCAAGATAATATATTTGTATGTGAACCTCTCTTTCCTTATCACTTCCTATTAATTGCAACGATGACCAAAACTACGTTTATCAACTCTCAACAACTTTTATGCCTCATACTTTCTATGTGTGAAGTCATCACTAACCATAAGATCAATATGAACTCTTTTATTCTTTCTACTTTCTCAAGATCATAGCAAGATACCAAAGCCCTTGACTCAACACTAAACCTTATTATAGATAGCTCACGGACTCGATTACATAAAGAGATCACAAAGCAAAACTCAGAACTAATTGATACTAAGACTTCAATCTACTAGATCAAGATACTACTAAAAGGATCGAACTAAATAAAATGGTAAAGATAGGAGTGTGATGGTGATACAATACCGGGGCACCTCCCCCAAGCTTGGCAATTGCCAAGGGGAGTGCCCATACCAATGTGATTATGTCCTCGGAGGTGATGGAGGTGGTGATGATGATGGTGGATAATCGCACATCGAGCGTAAAAGCTCCTCAACTTGCGGATAATGCCCTTGAGTCCGACGATATGATCCTTCAACAAAATATTCTCCTACATGAGATACTTGTTCTGTATGCGAGATAACTCAACCATCTTGAAAGCTTCAATCTCTATTGGAGTAAAGAGGTTAGGTAAAGGTTGAGGGATGTCTTCTTCTTTCACCGCCGGAGTTTGGACCTCCATGACCTTCTTGATCCCTTCATCCTTGTTGATCTCCTCCGGTTCTTCTCTTTTCAGCTCTATCTTCAATAGCCAAGCATCCTTGTCTTCGTTGTTGGAGGAGGGTGACGTCATAGTGCTCTAGATCTGCAACGGAAATAGTTTGAAACGAAAACAGAGGAGATTTGCGTGATACGGTGGTCAAAACCTTCGGGAGTATATATAATGAATTTTTACCGACCAAAATACGTAACGTGCAAGAAAACGGAGTCCGGGAGGCACACGAGGTGTCCACGAGACAGGGGGCGCGCCCAGTAAGGGTGGGCGTGCCCTCCACTCTCGTGGGGGCCTCGTGTCCCTCTCGGACTACTTCTTTCTTCCTAAAATTCTTATATATTCCAAAACTGATAAAAATTGCCATTGGAGTTGTTTTGGAGTCGGTTTACTTATCGTACCACATACCTATTCCTTTTCAGAGTTTGGAACGTTCTGGAAAGTGTCCCTTATGTATTCCTCTGGGGTTACGGTTTCAATAATATTAGTTTCAACATTGATAGGATTACCTGAAATATAATGTTTAATTCTTTGACCGTTCACCACCCTCAGACTTGTGCCTTCGAAGTTGTTGATCTTTATGGCACCAGAATGATAGACCTCCTCGATAACATAAGAACCTTCCCATTTAGAGAGAAGTTTTCCTGCAAAAAACCTTAAGCGAGTTGAATAATAACACATAATCTCCTACGTTAAACTCACGCTTTTGTATCCTTTTGTCATGCCAGCGTTTGACTTTTTCTTTGAATAGCTTGGCATTCTCATAGGCTTGGGTTCTCCATTCATCAAGTGAGCTAATGTTAAACAACCTCTTCTCACCGGCAAGTTTGAAGTCATAGTTGAGCTCTTTAATAGCCCAATATGCTTTATGTTCAAGTTCAAGAGGTAAATGACATGCTTTTCCATAAACCATCTTATAAGGAGACATACACATATGATTTTTGTATGCAGTTCTATAGGCCCATAATGCATCATCAAGTTTTTTGGACCAATTCTTTCTAGATCTATTGACAGTCTTTTGCAAAATTAATTTGAGCTCTCTATTGCTCAACTCTACTTGACCACTAGACTGCGGATGATAAGGGGATGCGATTCTATGATTGACATCATACTTAGCAAGCATCTTACGGAAAGCACCATGAATAAAATGTGAACCACCATCAGTCATAAGATATCTAGGGACTCCAAACCTCGGAAAAATAACTTCTTTACGCATTTTAATAGAGGTGTTATGATCAGCACTACTAGTTGGAATAGCTTCTACCCACTTAGTAACGTAATCAACAGCAACTAAAATATGTGTGTAACCATTAGAGGCAGGAAAAGGTCCCATATAATCAAAGCCCCAAACATCATACGGTTCAATAACAAGAAAATAATTCATAGGCATTTCTTGACGTCTTCTAATATTACCAATTCTTTGACATTCATCACAAGATAAGACAAACTTACGAGCATCTTTGAAGAGAGTAGGCCAATAAAAACCAGATTGGAGTACCTTATGTGCAGTTCTATCTCCAGCGTGGTGTCCTCCATAGGATTCAGAGTGACACTTGCGTAGGATCTGTTCCTGTTCATGCTCAGGCACACAACGTCTAATAACACCATCTACTCCTTCTTTATAAAGGTGTGGGTCATCCCAGAAGTAATGTCTTAAATCATAAAAGAACTTTTTCTTTTGCTGGTATGTGAAACTAGGAGGTATAAATTTAGCAACAATGTAATTAGCATAATCAGCATACTAGGGAGCATTACGAGAAGCATTAATGACCGCTAATTGTTCATCAGGAAAGCTATCATCAATAGGCAGTGGGTCATCAAGAACATTCTCTAACCTAGATAAGTTGTCTGCAACGGGGTTCTCGGCTCCCTGCTATCAATAATATGCAAATCGAATTCTTGGAGCAGGAGAACCCATCTAATGAGTCTAGGCTTAGCGTATTTCTTTTCCATAAGATATTTAATAGCAGCATGATCAATGTGAATATTAACTTTGGAATCAACAATATAAGGTCTAAACTTATCCCATGCAAACACAACTGCTAAGAATTCTTTTTCAGTAGTAGCATAATTTCTCTGGGCGGTATCAAGAGTCTTACTAGCATACTGGATAACATTCAATTTCTTATCAACTCTTTGCCCTAGAACAGCACCTACAGCATAATCACTAGCATCACACATAATTTCAAATGGTAAATTCCAATCAGGTGGCTGGTGTCGGTGTCAAAACCGGCGGATCTCGGGTAGGGGGTCCCGAACTGTGCGCCTAGGCGGATGGTAATAGGAGACGAGGGACACGATGTTTTACCCAGGTTCAGGCCCTCTTGATGGAGGTAAAACCCTACGCCCTGCTTGATTAATATTGATGATGTGTGTTACAAGAGTGGATCTACCACGAGATCAAGGAGGCTAAACCCTAGAAGCTAGCCTATGGTATGATTGTTGTTCGTCCTATGGACTACAGCCATCCGGTTTATATAGACACCGGAGAGGGCTAGGGTTACACAGAGTCGGTTACAAAGGTAGGAGATCTACATATCCGTATCGCCAAGCTTGCCTTCCACGCCAAGGAAAGTCCCATCCGGACACGGGACGAAGTCTTCAATCTTGTATCTTCATAGTCTTGGAGTCCGGTCGTTGATGATAGTTCGGCTATCCGGACACCCCCTAGTCCGGGACTCCCTCAGTAGCCCCTGAACCAGGCTTCAATGACGACGAGTCCGGCGCGCATATTGTCTTCGGCATTGCAAGGCGGGTTCCTCCTCCGAATAATTTATAGAAGATTGTGAACACCAGGATAGTGTCCGGCTCTGCAAAAATAAATTCCACATACCACCGTAGAGAGAATAATATTACACAAGATCAATCTGTTGACGTATTCTGTGGCATGACGTCACACCACTTCCAAGCCTTTACTCAAATCGTTTTTATTGTTCCACCTCAGCGCGTTTAGCGAGGCGGTTTCCTTGGCATGTCTTGTCGAAGCAGAGATCGTGTTCCCCTTATTCCTGGATTCCCATCAATACGGACGTGGGTAACCCAACCGCGCCCGTTGCCACGCCCCCTCCATCGAAGGCGGGTTCCAAACGGTCACGGGGACGGCTCTTGGTATTCTTCCTCTTTATAATGAGACCAAGGCCCGTTCTTTTTATTCAATCCTCTATCGAATCCGCCCCTCTCCCCGAGTTCCAACACCCAGGGCTCCAAATTCAGGTACCTTCGATCTTCGACAATGTCCGGTCCTGACCTACGAGGCCGGTGGATGCCCTCCTCCGTCACGGAGGAGGACATGCTAAAGCTGAGAGATGCCAGGTAGTTAACCTACGAAATTTCGCATAGGCTGCCTGCCCGAGGGCAAGTTATCCCAACTCCCGAGCTTGGCGAGAGCGTCGTGTTCGTGTCTCACTTCCGTCAGGGTTTAGGCTTCCCGACGGATCCCTTCATGAGGGGGCTCATCTTTTACTATGGGCTGGAATTCCATGACCTGGCTCCGGAGTCCATCCTCCACATCTCATCATTCATATTCGTCTGCGAAGCCTTCCTCCGCACTACCCCTCACTTCGGCTTGTGGCTCAAAACCTTCAACGTGGAGCCGAAGATGGTTGAGGGGCGTCAGGCAGAGTGCGGCGGGGTGGTTATAAGCAAGAGGGCCGAAGCTCCATGGCCCAAGGGCTCTTTCCAGGAGGAGCTCGGCTTGTGGCAACAGGAGTGGTTTTATATCACCGCTCCCCAGGGCAGCAGGCAGAAGCCGCCGCCCGTCTTTCGCTCGGGCCCTCCACCGCAGCTGACGTCATGGGTCAACAAGGGGCATGGATGGGGGCCGCCCAAAGACGTCCCCCTGTTGCAGGACCGGATTCGCGGCCTCCAAGAAAGGGAGATCAATCTGGTCGTAGTGGTGCAGGTCATGTTGATCTGGCACCTACTGCCCTGCAAACGTCGCCCCCTCCGCCTGTGGGAATTTAATCCAGAGGGGCCACGAGCTCTTCAACACTTCATGGGTTTGACTCCCATGGAGATGTATAAACTGTTCTTCAGATCGCAAGAGACGCATCCGGAATTGACCGAGGACGCTGGCCTAAGCTGCAATCACCCGGATACTCAAGTAAGTAGCCCTGTGTCCGGACACACCGTCCATTTATTTATCGTGAGCTTGCCTTTTAACCAGCTATCCCTGGACAGGAGTGGATAGCGCAAGCAAAACTGATACGGTGTTCGGCCCCCCTCCCTGAGACCATGCAGGATCCCGTGTTAATAAAAATGTTGGAGGTCGCACCTTCGAATGAGGGCGAAGGAGGGCACAGGGAAACTGTCACCTCTGCCAAGGAGGTTTTTAGTAAGGGAGGAATCGAGAGTCCCTCCTTCCAGGGGGAGAAGAGGAACGCTTCCGAAGACCCGGAGGCCAAGGCCTCAAAGCGGGGAAAGAAATCTGTATCGGAAGGTCCTGCGCCAGAAAGCGCCCCGACCGTACTGTCTCCTTGGAGGAATCAGCCCTCTAACGAGCCGTAAGTGAAAAAGGGTGATTTTATAATTATCATACACCCCTGCTTAATGTCTAAAGGTAACCGAAGTTTTTACATTGTAGTTCGGATCTCAGCCCATCTCAGCACAGCTCATCTTCGGGAGACCTTCATCCGAAGATGATGGAAAGCGAAACGCCTCCATCTGCCGCCCCATCGCGTGGGGCGGACGACCCTGAGGTGTCGTCGCGGAGGGTCTCCCTGAGTCCGGCGGGGCCAGAGAGTTCGGCGCCCATTGGAGTACGGCCGGTGGAGCTGCAGGATTTGCTTAAGAGGGCGTCCATCTCAGAAGATCACCGCACGTTAATGGGTGGTGTGATTGAGAGGATCTCGTCCACCGAAACCGGATTGTATGAGGCCGTCAGAAGTTTACTGACGGGATTTGAGGTACGCAAAAAATGACATACCTGTTGACAGTTTTGCACATGAAGTGCGCCCTATAAAGATAGTAGCCCCTGAGACTTGGTATGTTGTCGAAAACGACAGCGTGCCTAGGATCATAATCTCAGTTATTAACTATCGCCTTTCCCATGCAGGTGGCGGAACGTTCGGTGGCCAGCCGGACTGATGAATTTGCCGAGCTGAAGAAGCAACTCGACACTGCGGATGCGGACATCTCGCTGGTCAATAGACGACTTGATGAGTCACAAGGTATGTGGTTGCTTCGCGGTTGCTTAGTAAGGGAGCTGATGCCCATTCCTTACAAATTGTATGCTAGATGCAGATGGTGCTGCTGCTGTGGAAGACCTTCGAGCAGAACTTGCTCGGGCCAAGGAGCAAGCCAGAAAAAGCGAGGCGGCTGCCTTGAAGGCAGCGGAAGGGCTAGAAGCCGAGAAGGTTGCTCACTGCCGAAGCAGGGAGGAGATGGCCGGAATGGCCATGAAATTAAGAGTTGCTACCGACCGCCTGGAGGTTCTTGAAGGAGAACGCCGAGCGGAGCAAGAAGACCTGAAGAAGGCCGATGCCGAAGCCAAGGATGCCCGTAGTGCAATGCGGGCTATGAAGGAGGAACTACGTCAGGTCGGAGACATTGTGGCTGGAAAGCCCTTTATGCTACGTAGGAAGTTTACGGATCCGAAGTATGCTCAACTGGGCCGATTGTACGGTGCAGAGGATCCTTATCTGGACTTGGCGGCGAGTGCGGCTGACGCTGTCGTGCATTTTCGCAGCCAGGAGGATCATGAAATGGAAGAGCTTTTCTGGTCTCAATTCCATAGTCCGGAGCGTCCACTTCCGTTGAGTGATCGGCTGGTTGAGTGGGCTGAGCTGCATAGATTGTCCGGACTGGCCATGACGGATGTGGTCACTCATCTGTGGCCGAAAAGGCCCAAGCCGAAGAGTTATTTTGGCTTGTTGCAGCAATTCCTTGGGGCAGTGCCGCATATTAAGGCGATGAAGCGGTCAGCATGTGTAGAAGGTGCACGGATGGCTCTCGCCCATGGTAAAACATACTGGGCGGAGATGGATGCCACCGCTGTCGCATCCCGGGGTTCGGACAAAAGCCGATTCCCCACCGAGCATTACTTTGAGGAAGTCCTGCAGGGCGCTCGTATAATAGAGTCGCAGTGCTCGAAAGATGTTATGTTTGAATGACATGTATGATTTCTAAGATCATGTTTATAATGCAATGACTTTTTATACTTGTGTGTTCGAGTATTGAACTATCTCCTGTGCGGCCGTATATATATGTATAATCTGAAAGATGAAAGTCTTTGGCTTTAGCCCCCACGCACATGGTGCGGGGGTGTTTGCAAAAAGAAAAACGCTTTTTCACACTTAATCCAACGTCTTGGTCCTTGTAAGGAGGTGATAGCGTAGCAAACTAGGCAACCAGACTATAATGCTTTATCACTTTCACTTAGCCATAGGAGCTCGAATGTGGGGCTACTATATAGCCCCTGATGGCACCGCGCTTCTCCGAACTCGGGGCGCGTATGTGCCTGACCGGGAAGCGGTCCTTCGTCAAAGCGGAGGAATTCTAAACATTCCAATGGTCGATCGAGTGGTTGACCAGTCTCTCGCTATATCATGACAGTCAGTTTTCGGCTTTCTCTACTGAGGTGCTCTCCCGGCCAAACCGGGGCACAATCGCAGTAGTTCTCCTGGTGCCGCGTTACCCGATGATACGGAACGTAAGGCAGCAAAACATAGGAGCCGGGCAAACCCAACATTTGACCAAAGACATGATTCGGAGCTGATGCATATAATTCCTAACTCGAGACGCCGAACACTCCCTGAGGTGTTCGGTCTTTATGATTTCGGGCAGAATAAAGCCCTAAGCCCCTAGTGTTCAGGTACAGGCGGGAACTTCTGACGCGGCCGATGCCAGAACTCCAGCCTCCTCCTCGGCTCTGGTAGGAAACAGGGGGATGTGTATCAACAAGAGACAGTAAGAAAGGTTTACGCAGGGTCTTAATCTGAAAAGAATCCTTGCAACGGGTCCCTACTGCACGTCTGCGCCTGTGTCTCCATTGCGCTGTATCCAGGACGGGTGTAGCACGTGCTTCATCTGTAAAAGAGAAGGACTTAGTTTCTAAGAAATATCGTGCAAAAAGTGTATATAAAAAGAAAGTATAATTTGGGAGATGAAGAAAGTTCAGCTTTATTGGCTTTCATCATTTGTGCGTGCGGCCCCCTAAAAAAAGGGGTATGCGGCTGGGAAGCCCCTTGTTAAGTTACGCCGGACTCGTCTAACCATGTCCGAGGTCTAAATGACCTGTTTTTAGGGGCTTTGACCTGCAAGGTTGGAATAATATGTGGCTGTCGAAGCAGCCGCACATTCTCCGTGGTCGAGAGACACCTGGAGTTTTGAGAATATGCCCCATGGACCGGGCATTTTTAAGCATAAGAGACGCGTAATGTGGTATTGCATTAAAGCGGGCGAAAGCTGCACGCCCCAGTAGTGCTTAAGGGCTATTGCTAAATGGGGCGATGGGGGGTGAGCTTTTCGCGATGGAGGTTGTCGGATGAACCGAACAAGACCTCTAGTGGTACAGAGCCTGTGAGATTGGCTGAAAAGGCCTGGCGTCACTCCTTTGAAGGAAGTGCTGCTATAGCGAATTTTGGTGGGTTCTATCCCCAGTCTGCGGACGGTGTCCTGGTATATCAGGTGCCGCGCTGCGTGTTATCACGTGAAGTGAGTTCACTGTTTTGACTTCTAATGGGAAAGTCTTTTGGTTTCCGGAGTGCTGCTTTTGGGTTTCGTCATTTTCACTTGGTGTGTCGAGCTCTTTGTGTTCGGCGTTAAGTCGGCCGGACTGCTTGAAGACCCAACAATCTCTGTGGGTATGGTTTGCAGGCTTCCCGGAGGTACCGTGTATTTGACATAGTCTGTCCAGAATCTTGTTGAGGTTGGATAACTCGTCATTGTTATCCTTTAGGGGCAGTGTTTTGTTGTTCGGCCGAGAGCTTTTGAATCTGGCGTTGACCGCCGTACTATTTGGGCCATTTTCCTTATTCCGGTGCTGATCTTTTTTGCGTCGTGATTTTCCATTTCATCCCTGATTTCGGATGTACTTGTTGGGTAACGTAGTAATTTCAAAAATTTCCTACACACACGCAAGATCATGGTGATGGCATAGCAACGAGAGGGGAGACTGTTGTCCACATACCCTCGTAGACCGTAAGTGGAAGCGTTATGACAACACGGTTGATGTAGTCGTACGTCTTCACGATCCGACCGATCCAAGTACCGAACATACGGCACCTCCGAGTTCAGCACACGTTCAGCTCGATGACGATCCCCGGGCTCCGATCCAGCAAAGCTTCGGGGATGAGTTCCATCAGCACGACGGTGTGGTGACGATGATGATGCTCTATCGGCGCAGGGCTTTGCCTAAACTCCGCGACGATATGACCGAGGTGGAATATGGTGGAGGGGGGCACCGCACACGGCTAAGGAACGATCCGTAGAACAACTTGTGTGTCATGGGGTGCCCCCCTGCCCCCGTATATAAAGGAGCAAGGAGGAGGAGGCCGGCCCTAGGAGGGGGCGCGCCAAGTGTGGAGTCCTACTAGGACTCCCTAGTCCTAGTAGGATTCCACCTCCCTTGTTGGAGTAGGAGAAGGGGAAAGAGGGGGAGAGGAAGAAGGAAAGGGGGGCTGCGCCCCTTGTCCAATTCGGACCAGAGGGGGGGCGCAGGCCTCCTTCCTTTTGGCCTCTCTCCTCTATTCCCGTATGGCCCAATAAGGCCCATATACTCCCCGGCGAATTCCCGTAACTCTCCGGTACTCCGAAAAATACCCGAATCACTCGGAACCTTTCCGAACTCCGAATATAGTCGTCCAATATATCGATCTTTACATCTCGACCATTTCGAGACTCCTCGTCATGTCCCCGGTCTCATCCGGGACTCCGAACTCCTTCGGTACATCAAAACTCATAAACTCATAATATAACTGTCATCGAAACCTTAAGCGTGCGGACCCTACGGGTTCGAGAACTATGTAAACATGACCTAGAACTATTCTTGGTCAATAACCAATAGTGGAACCTGGATGCTCATATTGGCTCCTACATATTCTACGAAGATCTTTATTGGTCAAACCGCATAACAACATACGTTGTTCCCTTTGTCATCGATATGTTACATGCCCGAGATTCGATCGTCGGTATCCAATACCTAGTTCAATCTCGTTACCGGCAAGTCTCTTTACTCATTATGTAATGCATCATCCCGCAACTAACTCATTAATCACATTGCTTGCAAGGCTTATAGTGATATGCATTACCTAGAGGGCCCAGAGATACCTCTCCGACAATCGGAGTGACAAAACCTAATCTCGAAATACGCCAACCCAACATGTACCTTTGGAGACACCTGTAGTACTCCTTTATAATCACCCAGTTACATTGTGACGTTTGGTAGCACCCAAATTGTTCCTCCGGTAAACGGGAGTTGCATAATCTCATAGTTACAGGAACATGTATAAGTCATGAAGAAAGCAATAGCAACATACTAAACGATCAAGTGCTAGGCTAACGGAATGGGTCATGTCAATCACATCATTCTCCTAATGATGTGATCCCGTTAATCAAATGACAACTCATGTCTATGGTTAGGAAACATAACCATCTTTGATTAATGAGCTAGTCAAGTAGAGGCATACTAGTGACTGTATGTTTGTCTATGTATTCACACATGTATCATGTTTCCGGTTAATACAATTCTAGCATGAATAATAAACATTTACCATGAAATAAGGAAATAAATAATAACTTTATTATTGCCTCTAGGGCATATTTCCTTCAATCTCCCACTTGCACTAGAGTCAATAATCTAGTTCACATCGCCATGTGATTTAACATCAATATTCATATCTGTATATGATTAACACCCATAGTTCACATCGTCATGTGACCAACACCCAAAAGGTTTACTAGAGTCAATAATCTAGTTCACATCGCTTATGTGATTAACACCCAAAGAGTACTAAGGTGTGATCATGTTTTGCTCATGAGAGAAGCTTAGTCAACGGGTCTGTCACATTCAGAGCCGTATGTATTTTGCAAATATTCTATGTCCACAATGCTCTGCACGGAGCTACTCTAGCTAATTGCTCCCACTTTCAATATGTATCCAGATTGAGACTTAGAGTCATTTGGATTGGTGTAAAAGCTTGCATCATTGTAACTTTTACGACGGGCTCTTTTATTACCTCCATAATCGAGAAACATCTCCTTAGTCTTCACTAAGGATATTCTTGACCGATGTCCAGTGATCTACTATTAGATCAAAATTGTATTCCTTTGCCAAACACAGAGCAAGGTATACAATAGGTCTGTTTCACAGCATAGCATACTTTATAGAACCTATGACTGAGGCATAGGGAATGACTTTTCATTCTCTTTCTATTTTCTGCCATGGTCGGGTCTTGAGTCTTACTCAACTTCACACCTTGCAACACAGGCAAGAACTCCTTCTTTGACTGTTCCATTTTGAACTATTTCAAAAAAATTATCAAGGTATGTACTCATTGAAAAATCTTATCAAGCGTCTTGATCTATCTATATAGATCTTGATGCTCAATGTGTAAGCAGCTTCACCGAGGTCTTTCTTTGAAAAAAAACTCCTTCAAAACACTCCTTTATGCTTTGCAGAAAAATTCTACATTATTTCCGATCAACAATATGTCATTCACATATACTTATCAGAAATGCAGTAGTGCTCCCACTCACTTTCTTGTAAATATAGGCTTCACCGCAAGTCTGTATAAAACTATATGCTTTGATCAACTTATCAAAGCGTATATTCCAACTCTGAGATGCTTGCACCAGTCCATAGATGGATCACTGGAGCTTGCACATTTTGTTAGCACCTTTAGGATTGACAAAACCTTCTGGTTGCATCATATACAACTCTTCTTTAAGAAAACCATTAAGGAATGCAGTTTTTTGACATCCATTTGCTAGATTTCATAAAATGTGGCAATTGCTAACATGATTCGGACAGACTTTTAAGCATCGATACGAGTGAGAAAATCTCATTGTATTCAACATCTTGAACTTTGTCAAAAACCTTTTTTGACAAGTCTAGCTTTGTAGATAGTAACACTACTATCAACGTTCGTCTTCCTCTTGAAGATCCATTTATTTTCTATGGTTTGCCGATCATCGGGCAAGTCCACCAAAGTCCACACTTTGTTCTCATACATGGATCCTATCTCAGATTTCATGCCCTCCAGCCATTTTACGGAATCTGGGCTCATCATTGCTTCCTCATAGTTCGTAGGTTTATCATGGTCTAGTAACATGACTTTCAGAATAGGATTACCGTACCACTCTGGTGCAGACCGTATTCTGGAAGACCTACGAGGTTCTGTAGTAACTTGATCTGAAGTTTCATGATCATCATCATTAGCTTCCTCGCTAATTGGTGTAGGAATCACTGGAACTGATTTCAGTGATGAACTATTTTCCAATTCGGGAGAAGGTACAGTTACCTCATCAAGTTCTACTTTCCTCCCACTCACTTCTTTCGAGAGAAACTCCTTCTCTAGAAAGGATCCATTCTTAGCAAAGAATGTTTTGCCTTTGGATCTGTGATAGAAGGAGTACCCAACAGTTTCCTTTGGGTATTCTATGAAGACGCACTTCTCCGATTTGGGTTTGAGCTTATCAGGTTGAAAACCTTTTTCATATAAGCATCGCAACTCCAAACTTTAGGAAATGACAGCTTAGGTTTACTGCTAAACCACAGTTCACACGGTGTCATCTCAACGGATTTAGATGGTGCCCTTTTAACGTGAATGTAGCTGTCCCTAATGCATAACCCCAAAACGATAATGGTAAATCAGTAAGAGACATCATAGATCGCACCATATCCAATAAAGTGTGGTTACGATGTTCGGACACACCATAACGTTATGGTGTTCCAGGTGGCATGAGCTGTGAAACTATTCCACATTATTTTAATTGAAGACCAAACTCGTAACTCAAATATTCGTCTCCGCGATCAGATCGCAGAAACTTTATTTTCTTGTTACGATAATTTTTCCACTTCACTCTGAAATTCTTTGAACCTTTCAACTATTTCAGACGTATGTTTCATCAAGTAGATATACCCATATCTGCTCAAATCATCTTGTGAAGGTCAGAAAATAACGATACTTGCCACGAGCATCAACACTCATTGGATTGCATACATTGGTATGTATTATTTCCAATAAGTCAGTAGCTTGTTCCATTGTTCCGGAGAACGGAGTTTTAGTCATCTTGCCAAAAAGGCACGGTTTGCAAGCATCAAATGATTCATAACCAAGTGATTCCGTAAATCCATCTTTATGGAGTTTCTTCATGCGATTTACACCGATATGACCCAAACGGCAGTGCCACAAATAGGTTGCACTATCATTATTAACTTTGCATCTTTTGGCATCAATATTATGAATATGTGTATCACTACGATCGAGATCCAACAAACTAATTTCATTGGGTGTATAACCATTGAAGGTCTTATTCATGTAAACAGAATAACAATTATTCTTTAACTTCAAATGAATAACTGTATCACAATAAACATGATCAAATCATATTCATGCTCAACGCAAATGCTAAATAACATTTATTTAGGTTTAACACTAATCCCGAAAGTATAGGGAGTGTGTGATGATGATCATATCAATCTTGGAACTATTTCCAACACTCATCGTCACTTCCCCTTCAACTAGTCTTTGTTTATTCTGTAACTCCGGTTTCGAGTTACTAATCTTAGCAACCGAACAAGTATCAAATACTCAGGGGCTACTATAAACACTAGTAAGGCACACATCAATAACATGTATATCAAATATACCCTTGTTCACTTTGCCATCCTTCTTATCCACCAAATATTCAGGGCATTTCCGCTTCCAGTGACCATTTCCTTTGCAGTGTAAGCACTCAGTTTCAGGCTTTGGTCCAGCTATGGGCTTCTTCGCGGGAGTGACAACTTGCTTGTCATTCTACTTGAAGTTCCCTTTCTATCCCTTTGCCCTTTTCTTGAAACTAGTGGTCTTGTCAATCATCAACACTTGATGCTCTTTTTTTGATTTCTACCTTCATCGATTTCAACATCACGAAGAGCTCGGGAATCGTTTTCGTCATCCCTTGCATACTATAGTTCATCACAAAGTTCTACTAACTTGGTGATGGTGACTAGAGAATTCTGTCAATCACTATCTTATCTGGAAGATTAACTCCCACTTGATTCAAGCGATTGTAGTACCCAGACAATCTGAGCACATGCTCACTAGTTGAGCAATTCTCCTCCATCTTTTAGCCATAGAACTTGTTGGAGACTTCATATCTCTCAACTCGGGTATTTTCTTGAAATATTAACTTCAACTCCTGGAACATCTCATATGGTCCATGACGTTCAAAACGTCTTTGAAGTCCCGATTCTAAGCCATTTAAGCATGGTGCACAAAACTATCAAGTAGTCATCATATTGAGCTAGCCAAACGTTCATAACATCGGCATTTGCTCCTGCAATAGGTCTGTCACCTAGCGGTACATTAAGGACATAATTCTTTTGTGCAGCAATGAGGATAAACCTCAGATCACGGATCCAATCCGCATCATTTCTACTAACATTTTTTAACACGATTTTCTCTAGGAACATATTAAAATAAACATATGAAAGCAACAACGCAAGCTATTGATCTACAACATAATTTGCAAAATACTACCAGGACTAAGTTCATGATAAATTTAAGTTCAATTAATCATATTACTTAAGAACTCCCACTTAGAAAGACATCCCTCTAATCCTCTAAGTGATCACGTGATCCAAATCAACTAAACCATAACCGATCATCACGTGAAATGGAGTAGCTTTCAATGGTGAACATCATTATGTTGATCATATCTACTATATGATTCATGCTCGACCTTTCAGTCTCCGTGTTCCAAGGCCATATCTGCATATGCTAGGCTCGTCAAGTTTAACCTGAGTATTCCGCGTGTGCAAAACTGGCTTGCACCCGTTGTAGATGGACATAGAGCTTATCACACCCGATCATCACGTGGTGTCTGGGCACGACGAACTTTGGCAACGGTGCATACTCAGGGAGAACACTTCTTGATAATTAGTGAGAGATCATCTTATAATGCTACCGTCAAACAAAACAGAATAAGATGTATAACAGATAAACATCATATGCAATCAAAATATGTGACATGATATGGCCATGATCATCTTGCGCCTTTGATCTCCATCTCCAAAGTACTGTCATGATCTCTATCGTCACCGGCACGACACCATGATCTTCATCATCTTGATCTATATCAATGTGTCGTCACATGGTCGTCTCGCGAACTATTGCTCTTGCAACTATTGCTATCGCATAGCGATAAAGTAAAGCAATTATTTGGCATTTGCATCTTATGCAACAAAGAGACAACCATAGAGCTTCTGCCAGTTGCCGATAACTTCAACAAAACATGATCATCTCATACAACAACTTATATCTCATCACGCCTTGCCATATCACATTACAACATGCCCTGCAAAAACAAGTTAGACGTCCTCTACTTTGTTGTTGCAAGTTTTACGTGGCTGCTACGGGCTGAGCAAGAACCGTTCTTACCTACGCATCAAAACCACAACGATAGTTCGTCAAGTTGGTGATGTTTTAACCTTCTCAAGGACCGGGCGTAGCCACACTCGGTTCAACTTAAGTTGGAGAAACTGACACCCGCTAGCCATCTGTGTGCAAAGCACGTCGGTAGAACCAGTCTCGCGTAAGCGTACGCGTAATGTCGGTCCGGGCCGCTTCATCCAACAATACCGTCAAACCAAAGTATGACATGCTGGTAAGCAGTATGACTTGTATCGCCCACAACTCACTTGTGTTCTACTCGTGCATATAATATCAACGCATAAAACCTAGGCTCGGATGCCACTGTTGGGTAACATAGTAATTTCAAAATTTTCCTACGCACACGCAAAATCATGGTGATGGCATAGCAACGAGAGGGGAGACTGTTGTCCACGTACCCTCGTAGACCGTAAGCGGAAGCGTTATGACAACGCGGTTGATGTAGTCGTACGTCTTCACGATCCGACCGATCCAAGTACCGAACATACGGCACCTCCAAGTTCAGCACACGTTCAGCTCGATGACGATCCCCGGGCTTCGATCCAGCAAAGCTTCGGGGATGAGTTCCGTCAGCACGACGGTGTGGTGACGATGATGATGCTCTACCGGCGCAGGGCTTTGCCTAAACTCCGCGACGATATGACCGAGGTGGAATATGGTGGAGGGGGGCACCGCAGACGGCTAAGGAACGATCCGTAGATCAACTTGTGTGTCATGGGGTGCCCCCCTGCCCCCGTATATAAAGGAGCAAGGGGGGAGGAGGCCGGCCCTAGGAGGGGCGCGCCAAGTGTGGAGTCCTACTAGGACTCCCTAGTCCTAGTAGGATTCCACCTCCCTTGTTGGAGTAGGAGAAGGGGAAAGAGGGGGAGAGGAAGAAGGAAAGGGGGGCTGTGCCCCTTGTCCAATTCGGACCAGAGGGGGGGCGCAGGCCTCCTTCCTTTTGGCATCTCTCCTCTATTCCCGTATGGCCCAATAAGGCCCATATACTCCCCGGCGAATTCCCGTAACTCTCCGGTACTCCGAAAAATACCCGAATCACTCGGAACCTTTCCGAACTCCGAATATAGTCGTCCAATATATCGATCTTTACGTCTCGACCATTTCGAGACTCCTAGTCATGTCCCCGATCTCATCCGGGACTCCTAACTCCTTCGGTACATCAAAACTCATAAACTCATAATATAACTGTCATCGAAACCTTAAGCATGCGGACCCTACGGGTTCAAGAACTATGTAGACATGACCTAGAACTATTCTTGGTCAATAACCAATAGCGGAACCTGGATGCTCATATTGGCTTCTACATATTCTACGAAGATCTTTATCGGTCAAACCGCATAACAACATACGTTGTTCCCTTTGTCATCGATATGTTACTTGCCCGATATTCGATCGTCGGTATCCAATACCTAGTTCAATCTCGTTACCGGCAAGTCTCTTTACTCGTTATCTAATGCATCATCCCGCAACTAACTCATTAGTCACATTGCTTGCAAGGCTTATAGTGATGTGCATTACCGAGAGGGCCCAGAAATACCTCTCCGACAATCGGAGTGACAAAACCTAATCTCGAAATACGCCAACCCAACATGTACCTTTGGAGACACCTGTAGTACTCCTTTATAATCACCCAGTTACGTTGTGACGTTTGGTAGCACCCAAAGTGTTCCTCCGGTAAACGGGAGTTGCATAATCTCATAGTTACAGGAACATGTATAAGTCATGAAGAAAGCAATAGCAACATACTAAACGATCAAGTGCTAGGCTAACGGAATGGGTCATGTCAATCACATCATTCTCCTAATGATGTGATCCCGTTAATCAAATGACAACTCATGTCTATGGTTAGGAAACATAACCATCTTTGATTAATGAGCTAGTCAAGTAGAGGCATACTAGTGACTATATGTTTGTCTATGTATTCACACATGTATCATGTTTCCGGTTAATACAATTCTAGCATGAATAATAAACATTTATCATGAAATAAGGAAATAAATAATAACTTTATTATTGCCTCTAGGGCATATTTCCTTCAGTACTCGGGTCGCTGGTACAGCATCTAGCCAGCCAGCTGTCTTCCCCCGCGCAAAAGCGGGTCATGAGACTTGTTAGTGCGGCCATTGTTCTTGGTTTTTCCTGGCCGAGGTGTCTGGTGAGCCATTCGTCTCGGACGTTGTGTTTAAAGGCTGCTAAGGCTTCAGCATCTGGACAGTCGACTATTTGGTTCTTTTTAGTGAGGAACCTGTTCCAGAATTTGCGTGCTGATTCTCCGGGCTATTGAGTTATGTGACTTAAATCATCTGCATCCGGAGGCCGGACATAAGTCCCCTGTAAATTTGCTCGAAACGCATCCTCAAGCTCTTCCCAACTTCCGATCGTATTTTCTGGGAGGCTTTTAAGCCAATGCCGAGCTGGCCCTTTGAGCTTGAGGGGTAGGTATTTTATGGCATGGAGATCGTCTCCTCTTGCCATATGTATGTGTAGGATATAATCCTCAATCCAGACTCCGGGGTCTGTTGTTCCGTCGTATGCCTCTATGTTCACGGGTTTAAATCCCGCTGGAAATCCATGATCCAGTACCTCGTTGGTAAAACATAGTGGGTGCGCGGCGCCCCTGTATTTGGGTGTGCCATTGTCTTCAAACGCTCGGCTGGTTGTGCTACTTCCTGGAGTCTTCTTTTTTGGCCCATAGATGGACCTGGCTGGGTTATCCTTTTTCTGAGGATCTTTATGCTGATCATGTGTCGGCTTGTGTGCGGCGCCCCGTGTTGCTCTTGGCCTGTCATCTGGTCGTCTATCCGGCCAGGTGGCTTCTTTCTTTTTTGACTGCGGGGGCTCTAAGGCCTCCTCGTCAAATTCGGGCAACAGCTTGCGCTTCGGGTAGCTCTTTGTCTGGTGACTAGTGTCGTATTTATCTGCGGTGATGAGTACTTTGCTCCATCTCATTCTGAGTGCGTCTTCCGCTGTTTTGAGCTTCCGCTTTTGCTTCTTCAAACTTCTTGCAGTGGCGACGAGCCTTTTATGAAGATTCATATGCTCTGGTGATGTGAGATCATCTTCGCCGGGGATGGGTTGCTTGTCCAGTTCATGTCCGGCTGGCTGCTTGTTGACGTGTGCGTCGTCCACTGCTTCGTCCTGCTCTAAGGCCGGGTCCGTATGGGTGCCGTTTTTGTCGATGCCGGTCTTCGGGCGGCGCTTGCGTCGCCGCTTTGTTTGTTTGTTGGGGGAGTTGTCCTTTGCCACGTCCCGTTTTTCCTCATTGTCGCTTCCTTTTGGTGTGTCCACCATGTATACGCCGTGGGCTGGGGTGGCTTTCCTGCGCCCATTAGGCGCTGGTTCTTGGTCGTCTCCGGCATCGTCGTCCGTACCGTTGATGTCCTCGGAGTCGTAGTCTAGCATGTCAGTTAAATCGTCGACAGCGGCTACCAAGTGGGTGGTGGGTGGGCTTTGAATTTCTTCGTCGTCCGCATCCCAACCGTCCTGACCGCAGTCCAGCCAGGTCTCTCCTGATAACGAGAGATATTTTAGCGAACTCAAGATGTTGCCGAAAGGTGAGTGTTGAAAGACGTCCGCTGCGGTGAACTCCATGATCGGCGCCCATACGGATTCGATCGGGGCGGGCGCGGGAGGTTCGGAGTCCGGCGAGGAGTCCGGCACCTCGGAGTCACGAGCTTTATGAGGGACAAAGTCAGTGTTCGGCTCTATCGCCGTAGAGGTTGCAGCCCCCGAGGCGGTGTCTAGGCATCCATCCTCGATCTGCGGAGCTGGCTCCGAATTGAAGGTCGGAGCGGTTTCGAGTGCGGCCTCGAAGGTACTGTCCGGCTGCAGAGCTAAATCATGCTCGCCACGACAGTGCGGCATGGTCGGCTGTGGCTCGAACTTATCAAGGATCAAGTCCCCGCGGATGTCAGTCGTGAAGTTCAAACTTCCAAACCTGACCTGACGGCCAGGGGCGTAGCTTTCGATCTGCTCCAGTTGGCCAAGCGAATTGGCCCGTAGTGCAAAGCCGCCGAATACGAAGATTTGTCCGGGGAGGAAGGTCTCGCCCTGGACTGCGTCGTTGATGATGATAGAAGAAGCCATCGAGCCTATCGGTGACGACACAGAGGAACTCTCAATGAAAGCACCAATGTCGGTGTCAAAACCGGCGGATCTCGGGTAGGGGGTCCCGAACTGTGCGCCTAGGCGGATGGTAACAGGAGACGAGGGACACGATATTTTACCCAGGTTCGGGCCCTCTTGATGGAGGTAAAACCCTACGTCCTGCTTGATTAATATTGATGATGTGTGTTACAAGAGTGGATCTACCACGAGATCAAGGAGGCTAAACCCTAGAAGCTAGCCTATGGTATGATTGTTGTTCGTCCTATGGACTACAGCCATCCGGTTTATATAGACACCGGAGAGGGCTAGGGTTACACAGAGTCGATTACAAAGATAGGAGATCTACATATCCGTATCGCCAAGCTTGCCTTCCACGCCAAGGAAAGTCCCATCCGAACACGGGACGAAGTCTTCAATCTTGTATCTTCGTAGTCTTGGAGTCCGGCCGATGATGATAGTTCGGCTATCCGGACACCCCCTAGTCCGGGACTCCCTCAGCTGGAGAATAGGTGCAGTGATCAAAGCTTTCTTAAGTATTTCAAATGCTTCTACACAATCATCATCAAAGACAAAAGGAATATCTTTTTGCAATAAATTAGTCAAAGGCCTAGAGATTTTAGAAAAGTCCTTAATGAACCTCCTATAAAAACCGGCATGACCAAGGAAACTTCTTATACCTTTAGCTTTATCAACTTCGATACCTCTCTCAAAGATCTTGTGCCGCAAAACAATGCCTTCATTCACCATAAAGTGGCACTTTTCCCAATTCAAGACGAGACTAGTGTCTTCGCATCTCTACAAAACTCGATCAAGGTTGCTCAAACAATCATCAAAAGAGGATCCATAAACAGAGAAATCATCCATGAATACCTCACAAATCTTTTCACAAAAATCAGAGAATATAGACATCATGCATCTTTGAAAGGTAGCAGGTGCATTACATAAACCAAAAGGCATATGTCTATAAGCAAAAGTACCAAAAGGGCAAGTAAAAGTAGTTTTAGATTGATCCCCCGCTGACACAGGTATTTGAGAGAAGCCAGAATAATCATCTAGAAAGCATAAATGTGTGTGTTTGGATAGTCTTTCTAGCATTTGATCAATAAAAGGTAAAGGGTAATGATCTTTCTTAGTAGCTTTATTTAATTTACGAAAATCAATTACCATCCTATAACCTGTAATAATTCTTTGCGGGATCAATTCATCTTTATCATTAGGAACGACAGTAATACCTCCCTTTTTAGGAACACAATGGACAGTGCTTACCCAATCACTGTCAGCAACGGGATAAATTATACCTGCCTCAAGGAGCTTTAGTATCTCCTTTCTTACCACTTCTTTCATCTTGGGATTCAGTCATCGTTGAGGATCTCTAACTGGTTTGGCATCTTTCTCCACTGTAATTTTGTGTTGGCATAATGTGGGACTAATGCCCTTAAGATCATCCAGAGTATATCCAATAGCAGCTCGGTGATTCTTCAGAGTTTTCAATAATCTTTCTTCTTCTTGCTCTGAAAGGTTAGCACTAATAATAACAGGATATATTTTCTTCTCATCAAGATAAGCATACTTAAGATTATCAGGTAATGGTTTGAGTTCAAACACGGGATCACCCTTGGGTGGAGGGGGATCCCCAAGAATTTCAATGAGAAGGTTATGTTTCAGCATAGGTTCCTGTTTAAGGAACACTTCATCTATTTCCCGTCTTTCCTTCATAAACATTTCATTTTCATGGTCTAGCAAATATTGTTCTAACGGATCAGTAGGAGGTACGGCAATGGAAGCAAGACCAATAATCTCATCCTTACTAGGGATTCTATATCACGAGGTTGTCTATGAAACTTAGCAAAATTAAATACATGAGACATACCCTCTAAGCCAATTGTAACAGTATCCTTTTCACAATCAATCCTAGCCTTAACCGTGTTCAAGAAGGGTCTACCGAAAATAATGGGACAAAAATCATCTTGTGGGGAACCAAGAACAAGAAAATCAGCAGGGTATTTAACCTTCCCACACAAGACTTCAACATCTCTAACTATCCCAACTGGTTTAATGGTATCCCTATTAGCAAGCTTAATAGTAACATCAATGTCTTCTAATTCAACGGGTGCAATTTCATGCATAATTTCTTTATATAAATCATAGGGTATTGCACTAGCACTAGCACCCATATCACATAAGCCATGATAACAATGATCTCCTATTTTAACAGAAATAGCAGGCATGCCTACGACAGGTCTATGTATCTTAGTATCTGGTCTAGCAATATTAGCAGTCTCACCATAGAAATACATAACATGCCCATCTAAATCATCATCCAAGAGATCTTTAACCATATCAATACTAGGTTCAACTTTGATTTTCTCAGGAGGTGTATAAGTCCTAGTATTACTCTTATGAACAATAGTTGAAGTTTTAGCATGATCCTTTATCCTAACAAGAAAAGGAGGTTTCTCAACATAAGTAGTAGGAACAATAGGATCACTATAGGTGATAGTCTTTTCTTCAACTGTAATAGGTGCAACTACTTTCACTTCAACGGAGGATTATATTTAAACCATTTCTCCTTAGGGAGATCAACGTGATTAGCAAAAGATTCACAGAAAGAAGCTACTATCTCAGAGTCAAGTCCATATTTAGCGCTAAATCCAGGAAAAGCATCAGTATCCATAAAAGATTTAACACAATCGAACTTACGTGTCATACCTGACTCCTTACCATCATCGGAACCCCAATCTTCAGAGTTGCGTTTAATTCTTTCCAATAAGTCCCATTTGAAATCAATAGTCTTCAGCATATAAGAACCAGCACAGGAAGTATCGAGCAGGTTGCGATCATTGAGAGAAAGCCGAGCATAAAAGTTTTGAATAATCATTTCCCGGGAGAGCTCGTGATTGGGGCATGAATATAACATTGACTTAAGCCTCCCCCAAGCTTGAGCGATGCTTTATCCTTCGCAAGGCTAGAAATTATATATGTAATTACAATCACGATGAACAAGATGCATAGGATAAAACTTCTCGTGAAATTCCAACTTCAATCATTTATAATTCCAAGATCTCGTATCATCACATAGCCTATACCATGTCAATGCATCTCCCTTCAAAGATAATGGGAAGACTTTCCTTTTGACAACATCATCGGGAACACCTGCAAGCTTAAATAATCCACAAACTTCATCCACAAAGATAAGGTGTAAATCGGGATGCAATGTTCCATCTCCTGTAAATGGATTAGCTAGCAGTTTCTCTATCATACCTGAAGGAATCTCAAAGTAAATATTTTCAAAAATTTTAGTAGGTTGAGGAGCAACTCTTTGCTCTTCTGGTCAGGGTGAAGATACCCCGAACAAGCCCCTCAAAGGATTAGTTTCTATAGTGACAAGTAATAGAAAATTTGAGCACACTATATAAATGTTTCCTTACCAAGTTCCACTCACCAAAAGCGCTACACTCCCCGGCAACGGCGCCAGAAAAGAGTCTTGATGACCCAAAAGTGTAGGGGATCTATCATAGTCCTTTCGATAAGTACGAGTGTCGAAGCCAACGAGGAGCAGAAGGAAATGATAAGCGGCTTTCAGTAAGGTTTTCTCTGCAAGCACTGAAAATGTAGGTAATAGATAGTTTTGTGATAAGATAAATTGTAATGAGTAACAAGCAATGAATGTAAATAAAGTGCAGCAAGGTTGCACAATCCTTTGTGTAGCAAAGGATAAGCCTGGAAAATTTCCTATAATGAAGAAGGAGCTCCTAAGGACACATGGGAATTATCGTCAAGCTAGTTTTCATCACGCTCATATGATTCGCGTTCGGTACTTTGATAATTTGATATGTGGGTGGAGCGGTGCTTGGGTACTGCCCTTACTTGGACAAGCATCCCACTTATGATTAACCCCTATTGCAAGCGTCTGCAACTACAAAAGAAGTATTAAGGTAAACCTAACCACAGCATTAAACATATGGATCCAAATCAGCCCCTAACGAAGCAACGCATAAACTAGGGTATAAGCTTCTGTCACTCTAGCAACCCATCATCTACTTATTACTTCCCAATGCCTCCCTCTAGGCCCAAATAATGGTGAAGTGTCATGTAGTCGACGTTCACATAACACCACTAGAGGAAAAGACAACATACATCTCATCAAAATATCGAACGAATACCAAATTCACATGACTACTAATAGCAAGACTTTACCCATGTCCTCAGGAACAAACGTAACTACTCATAAAGCATATTCATGTTCATAATCAGAGGAGTAATAATATGCATTAAGGATCTGAACATATTATGTTCCACCAAGTAAACCAATTAGCATCAACTACAAGGAGTAATGAACACTACTAGCAACCACAGGTACCAATTTGTGGTTTTGATACAAGATTGGATACAAGAGATGAACTAGGGTTTTGAGAGGAGATGGTGCTGGTGAAGATGTTGATGGAGATTGACCCCCTCCCGATGAGAGGATCGTTGGTGATGATGATGGTGATGATTTACCCCTCCCGGAGGGAAGTGTCCCCGGCAGAACAGCTCTGTCGGAGCTCTAGATTGGTTCCGCCAAGGTTCCGCCTCGTGGCGGCAGAGTTTCGTCCCGTAAGCTTGCCCATGATTTTTTCCAGGGTAAAAGCCCTTGTATAGCAGAAGATGGACACCGTGGGGCCACCAAGGGGCCCAGGAGATAGGGGGCGCGCCCCCCACCCTCCTTGCCAGGGTGTGGGCCCCTTGATGTATTTCTTCTGCTAAATAATTCTTATTAATTACAAAAACATGTTTCGTGGAGTTTCAGGATTTTTGGAGCAGTGCAGAATAGGTTTCCAATGTTTGCTCCTTTTCTACCCAGAATTCCAGCTGCCGGTATTCCCCCTCTTCATGGTAAACCTTGTAAAATAAGGGAGAATAGCCATAAGTATTGAGATATAATGTGTAATAACAGCCCATAATGCAATAAATATTGATATAAATGCATGATGCAAAGTGGACGTATCAGAGGCGGCGCGCTTTTTGGCTTGCTCTAGTCCTAGTAGTCATACTAGGTGGTCTAAGCACGTGTAGATTTATTCTTTTTCACGTCTCGTGTTCGTCGTACTGCCATGACTGTTGATGAGTAGACGGTAAGTTATTCACGGGGAAACCCTTGTTGAGCGTGTTTGCAAGAGGGAGAGACAGTGTGCGTGTGTGATATGTTAGAGACTGAGGCAATGATAACAGATTCTTTGTGTCTATGTGTGTGGAGGATAGAGAGAGACATGTACATGGGGCTTTGTGTTGTGTAACATGGAGACACATATACATAATTAGAGAGTGAGTGTGTGAGATACACATGCGGACATGGGGAGAGATGAGGATCCAGATAAATGGGTGTTTGTGCGTGTCTGTGTGTATTTGTGCACGTGTTTGTGTGTGAGAGGGAGTGTGTGTATGGGGAGTAGAGAGACCACTAATGATGTAAACCTAGTATAAGGGAAGGGGGAATGGTGCGACATGTGTAGTAGCGGGATAGCATGGGTGCGGGCGGGGGGAGCAGACTATTTGGAAGAGACATCGAGTGTGTGTGTGGGAGAGGGGTGTGAGAGCGAGAGAGAGAGAGAGAGAGAGAGAGAGAGAGAGAGAGAGAGAGAGAGAGAGCTAGCGACGTAGAGAGAGAGAGGAAGAGAGGGGGCGAGAGGGGTCGTTTGTGTCCATAAATGGCACATAGATAGAGAGACAATGTTGATGTTGTTCGAAATTGGCCTATGTACGAAGACGCAAGGGAAGCGAGTCATCGTGTGTGTGATAGGGACTTCATGAGAGATCTAGAATAGATGGTGTAGAGAACAATGTGTGAAATCGAGAACGATGATACATTAGGGAGCTATGGAAAGAGTCACGACATATATGTATACAGGGAAGGAGCTGGGGCGGGTCCGCATGTGGGAGAGATAGAAAGAGGAGAGTGGTGCACAAGGAGACAAAGTGTGCTTGTTTGCAGTGGGGGTGGTGTGTGAGGTGAGTGTGCGAGAACCACATAAGTAGGGAGATAGACGTTTGGGGGCGACATTTTGTGTGTATGGGAAATATACACTCTACATAGTGCGTGTGCTTGGGAAAGAGAGATAGCGGGAGACCTAGAGAGTGAGGGAAGAGATGTGTGCATGCTCGAGAGACAAAGTGATAGAAACCTATATTGGGGTCCGGACTTTAGAAGAGAGAGGGGTGTTAATGTGCTCGTGTGTTGGTGTTTGGGGGAGAGAACGACTTCTCTATGTGTGTGGGGGCGAGGGGGGGTGGCTTCAGATAAAGAGTGAGGTGTCTATATTTGAGGGACTTTAGCGTAATTGAGATATTGTGCACTCATGGTTGATCAATTTGTTTCATAGTTTGGACTATGAGATAATGATACTTTTGAACATGCGTGATATACCTTGTTGTACTAGAATTACAAACCTAAGATTGGAATTTTGGAATTCGACTCCATCATTAGCTTTTGTAATTCATTTAAACGGAGGTACATTTTTAAGCCGGGATTTCGTGATTTCAAATTCATATATCAAACCTAGAGATATACACATACGGGCATGTTCAAACTTTATAATCATCCACTATTGGAAATATGCCCTAGAGGCAATAATAAAAGGATTATTATTATATTTCCTTGTTCATGATAATTGTCTTTTATTCATGCTATAATTGTATTATCCGGAAATCGTAATATACATGTGAATACATAGACCACAACATGTCCCCAGTGAGCCTTTAGTTGACTAGCTCGTTAATCAATAGATAGTCATGGTTTCCTGACTATGGACATTGGATGTCATTGATAACGAGATCACATCATTAGGAGAATGATGTGATAGACAAGACCCAATCCTAAGCATAGCACAAGATCGTATAGTTCGTTTGCTAGAGCTTTTCCAATGTCAAGTATCTTTTCCTTAGACCATGAGATCGTGTAACTCCCGGATACCGTAGGAGTTCTTTGGGTGTGCCAAACGTCACAACGTAACTAGGTGACTATAAAGGTATACTACGGGTATCTCTGAAAGTGTCTGTTGGGTTGACACGGATCGAGACTGGGATTTGTCACTCTGTATGACGGAGAGGTATCTCTGGGCCCACTCGGTAATGCATCATCATAATGAGCTCAAAGTGACCAAGTGTCTGGTCACGGTATCATGCATTACGGTATGAGTAAAGTGACTTGCCGGTAACGAGATTGAACGAGGTATTGGGATACCGACGATCGAATCTTGGGCAAGTAACATACCGATTGACAAAGGGAATTGTATACGGGGTTGCTTGAATCCTCGACATCGTGGTTCATCCGATGAGATCATCAAGGAGCATGTGGGAGCCAACATGGGTATCCAGATCCTGTTGTTGGTTATTGACCGGAGAGCCGTCTCGGTCATGTCTACCTGTCTCCCGAACCCGTAGGGTCTACACACTTAAGGTTCGGTGATGCTAGGGTTGTAAAGATATTAGTATGCAGCAAACCGAAAGTTGTTCGGAGTCCCGGATGAGATCCCGGACGTCACGAGGAGTTCCGAAATGGTCCGAAGGTAAAGAACTATATATGGGAAGTCGAGTTTCGGCCATCGGGAAAGTTTCGAGGGTCACCGGTATTGTACCGGGACCACCGGAAGGGTCCCGGGGGTCCACCGGGTGGGGCCACCTATCCCGGAGGGCCCCGTGGGCTGAAGTGGGGAGAGGAACCAGCCCCTGGTGGGCTGGTGCACCCCCCTTGGTGCGATCTACAAGGGTATGTAGATGCACTCCCCTCTCTCGTTGCTAGATGAACTCATAGATTGATCTTAGTGAACGTAGAAATTTTTTTATTTTATGCAACGTTCCCCAACATCCACTTTATTCATACACATACACATTTTTGCTTTTGTCGTCATATTTAGGATAAACACATTTGGAATTTCATTTGAATTGGACTGTATGATGGTATTTACTTGTAGTAGCTCACTGATCCATATTTGAATTGAATGGACAATCTAAGTTTCGAGTTGGAGACATTGATTTTCAAAACTTGCACTTTTTTGCGTGCAAAACAAACAAATTGTCGGCCATGATATTATAGTCGGCCATACAAGAGCAGAACACTTATAATTTTAGGTGCCAAAAGCTTTCAAACTTCCCGCTCACATCGAAATATCACGCGCCCGAAAGTTTAGCCCTGCTATATTCCTGTTTTACCGCTGCCACATGAACGGAAAAGGGCTGCTTTGGTAACTCCATTGTTTTCCCCTCTTTGCCCCCAACATTCTTCCCCGGAGCCCCTCCCCTTCCCCTCCCCGACCCCCCAACCACGGAAAGCCGCCGAATCTAGTCCTCCACCGCAGCAGTGGACCTCACACCCCACCGGATCTACCTTCCGCACCTTGGAACCCCCAACTGCCAACTCACCACTTCACCGGAGCCGCTTGAGTGACTGGCTTGTCCACCGCTCTAGATCTCCTTGACCGCCATCATGGTCCACCACACTGGATCTGCTTAACCGACGCCCTCATCCACCACAGTGTAGGCTCTTCACTGACTCCCTCGTCCGCCCCTTTGCTGGGCCTTCATACAAGCCCTCGTCCGTCGCAACAGATCCGCCTCATCGAAAGCACTGTACAACGCGCCCGCCAAAGCCTTCGTCCACTGCATCGGACCCGCTCCACGGACGCCATATTCAACTCCACCGGCCCTGCTTTACCGACGCTGCAGCCTCATCAGGTTATTTCATTTTGTACTCCTTCGGTTTTTCTCTTTATCATGCAACTGTTCACTTACCACAGATGAGCTTTCTTGTATGTTGACAGGCGCCGCAACCGTAGCACCAAAGCCGCTTTAGCAACGGCGACAGCCAGCCCAAACTCAACCGCAACACGAGCACCATCGACGATCCTTAGCTATCAAGTATGACAACGATACCCATACGCCGCTGAGAATCAGGTACTATTATCCAACGACCAGCGCCTACGTTCACTTTCCTAGCATAAGCACCGCACCTTTGAATTTCTTCAGGGCATCATTCAGTTTTTCATGAGACGCGTTATTCTGCTTGCACCTGTAGGGCCATACTTCTGGCAGTGAACATGTTACATGTGCTAAAATTACATACCAGTGCACATATAGTTAATATGATTTAGTTTTGTCCTAAGTACTCCCTTCGTTCCAAAATAGATGACCCAACTTTGTACTAACTTTGTACTGAAGTTAGTACAAAGTTGAGTCATCTATTTTGGATACAAAGTTAGTACAAAGTTGAGTCATCTATTTTGGAACGGAGGGAGTATTACTGTACTTCCTAGATATCACTACCTACTATTTTACTTCTTGAATGCTATATTTATGATAATGGTGTTGTTCTGATGCCACCTGTTGGTTCCATCAGACTGCTTAATGTTCTCTATGCTTAATTACACATCAGCAAACTAGCATGTGGTTCCGCTGCTTTTTGTTTGTTTTACCCTACATTTTATGATGCTAGCTATTACATCACTGCTCCGAGCCTCTGTTCATTACTTGTTTGTGTGTTCTTGATCTTCCCAAGTTGCATGACTAATTTGATTCTTCTATTAATTATGGAGCTGCCAACCCCATCAAGCAAAATACTTGTTCTTTTGGGGCTGGCACCTCGAACAAGCATAAAAATAGAGGGAAGCAGATATATTGTCGTGTATGCACACACCCTTCTTTCATTAGTTTAGATGAACCATTGATGATCAATTCGGACCAGTGCATGCGATTAAAATTAATTTTACCTAAATAGATGGTGCAGAATAAACTACAACAACTAGATTTGCAACCACGAGATGCTGACGATATCTTCAAAGAACATTGCAACAACAGCGAGGCTTCACAGCAACATATGGTAAGCCAGTGTGTTTTAGTACATGTGAAATGTAATGCGAGTGGGCTGCTTTCTTGGCTTGTGCCCTCAACCTGTAATCCTACCGAAATACAAATAGTTCAGTTGTCTGCTTTGCTGTATTGCTTGATTCGAATGCTTGTTTGTTGTTACGCTATACCTGAGTTGGCCAATATGTCAGCAGTGCCTGTTGTACTATCGTAAAGAAATGCATGTCTATTTCATTTGAGTCCTTAACTTTTCCTCTCAACTTCATCACAATAGTGTCTTCGTAGTTTATATGAGGCCACACTATTAAGTGCTTTCTTAGATTATTTCAACTACTTAGATGCCTTGGCAACTTAAATATAGCGGTGGTACACTCCCTTTCAACTAGGGATGTCAACTAGGTCCCGTTTAATCCCGATTAAAGTCCACTAGTGGTATGATAGTTCAAAAGAGTTTTTTGTTTTTTGAGGAAAATGAACTAGGGAGCTAACAAAAACTAACTAGATGGGACTGGCGGATGCCGTTTATTTGCCACTTACATCCCTAGTTTCATCTTACCATTTTAATTTCTTTTCGGCTGATGCTGCTTCAAACCATTTAAATATAGCTTGCCATGCTCGGCAATAATTCGTCTGTCGTTTACCATGTAAGCTTACTGCCTGGATCATATGATAACTATCTCTTACGTATGTCCAGCGGAAACCTTTCAAGATGTCGTTCACACTAGGACACAATGTACACCCCAGAATCTATTTGTAGAAGCAGTGCGCCATCCATGTTACCAGATGGTAGCAGTTCAGAGGTAACACCGCCGGAGAGCAGTCTGAGCATAGATATTATAGTGCTTGAGGCTCTACTAGAGGCAGAAAGAGATGGTGTGGCTGCCATGAATGAGGTAATCTTTATCTTGAGGCTGGAAATTACGGAATTAGCGGCACGCATTATGCAAGCAACCCAAGAATTGGATGAAGTAAGAATGTTGCATTTGAGGATGGAGGAGGTCCTGCTGTTTCTGCTATCTGAAGCCCAGGGTAATCCCGGTTCTTCTTTAGATACCAGTTGAAATTTTCATTAGATTATTGTACTTGCATGTTGTGTCATGTCTTTGAATGGATTATGTTGCAAGACCCCCTATGTTGTCCATGTGTTGTAATGATCCGAATTTTTTAGGCGAGGTAATCCTCGGTACTTGTATGATTGACATAAGGTGAACTATTTTTTGTGTGAGCATATTGTATTGGATGAAATAACTATTTGACTTAGAGCGTATCCAACATACTGATTCGAAGATCGCGGCATTTCTAAATAATAATCATATATAAAGGTGGAATAAATCTTTGTTGTGGTTTTGAAGAAATAAATAACAAAACATAGAATTATCTGTGGATATTTGTAATTGAATACAAATTGGATTTGAATTTAGTTTGCCAGGGCCCAAGGCAAACGTGAATGCTAATTCTCCCAAGTTTTGAACGGAGCGGCTAAACACCCACTATAATTGGTGGGCTGCCCGAAGCAAGTGTTTGTGAGATGGAAATTACTGTCTACCCCTGACACTTGACATCCTTATCGACCGGATTTACACTGTTGTCGATAGGGGTAAACTAGTAACTCCAATCAGACGTGACACGACGGCCTCTGAGCCCATTCAGACACGGTAGGCGCCAAAAGTGGGCTGCAAAACACATTTGATTCAAGCTCGTCCGAGAGACATGTGTCCCTTCCTCTATTTCCCCATTCATACACGGTGGGCGGCAAAACAAACTCTCCTCATCCGAAATTGATGTAGGCTAATATTTTAAATAGGGGCAAATGTGTAACTTCCCTCAGACGTGACACAACCGCCCTACCTGTCAGCCCCGTTCATACACTGTGGGCGCCAACCGTGGGAAGCAAAACGCTCTCTCCTCGCCCGAAATAGTTACCGGCAAATATTTGGGAGATGCGAGATTACCGTCCTATCCCCAACCGACGCGATGTCCGAAATTTTAAACGGGGAATAAATTTGTAACTTTCCCACATTTCAGAGAAGCGCGTCCCAAAGTTTGAGATCCCCCCCCTCCATTTCCCCATTCATACACCATCGGCGGTACGACAACCTCCGCACTACAGCCAGCCTCCTCCGTCCGCCATCCCATCCTCCACCTTGCCGGAGCCGCTACCCCTACCCCGTCGTCCACTGCAAGAGATGCACGTCTCTCATCCACGGCGCTGGGCCAGGATCCTTTCATCGCCTCCTCTCGCTTCATCGATGCCGTCGTCCACCTTGCCGTTGCCGCTCCTACGACCGCCTCGTCCACGGCAACAGGATTTATCCCCTGACCCGGCCGTCTGCCATCTAAAGTCTTCTTCATGGCCGCCGAAAGCCATCGCACCCGCAGCACCCTCAACGTATCAGCATAGGCCTACACAGCATCGCAAGAGAGGTGGTACTCTTCCATATGTGCTTAAGTTATTGATCTCACCTGGAAAATAGATCGTAATTTGTTTACTGTACTTTTCTTGTCCATACCAAATCATAGTGGCTAGTTGAAAGCAAACATTGGTTGCGAAGTAGCTTTGTCCAGTTTGCACCTTCAGATCCGCCATGGCACGGGCACTATACTCGTAAAGCTTATGGTTTCCCCCCTTTATATTCATTACCATCATCGTAGGTGCTTCGTGTCGTGCTAGCACTGCTCCTCAAGACCTCAACCCAAAGCTTATGTGTTGAAATACGAATCTGATATGATGCTCATATCACTAAAACAGAGAATGTTTAATTGGTCACCTAATGTTCCTATATTTGTTTCGAAAAGCATGTGTGCCACCCAGTGGTCCAGCTAGTTCCACTTTCCTAATTTTTCTCCTGATGCTTAGGGTTTTCCCCTTTTATCTACTCTACTATGATCTGCGTAGGTGCTTTCTGTCGTACTAGCATTACTCCACCCTTCAAGCTAAACAACACAACACTCAGAATTCGAAAGCTTAGTTGTTCAAATATGATTGTGATATGATACTGATATTAGTTAACCGACACATTTAATTGGTTAGGTAAAGGTCCCGCTTGAGTTTCCAAATGCATGTCGCGACATATAGAGAGACATCATAATTGCATTTCTTTGTCACTTGTTGACCGTAGTTTCTTGTCCATACCAAATCTTAGTTGTTATTTCAAAGCAAACATCGGTTGCTAACTACCCTTTGCACGATTTGCAGCTTCAGATCTGCCATCCCACTGCCACGGTCAACACTGTACTCATCATGCTTATGGTTTCCCCATTTTATGATGACCACAATCAGCCTACGTGGTTCGTGTTGTAATAGCACTGCTCCACCCATCGAGCTAAACAAGCTTAGTTGTACAAATTCATATATGATATTATTGCTGATATTAGTAAAACTGAGAGATGTTTAATTGGTTAGCTCAATGTTCCTACTTTAGTTTCGAAATGCATGTGAGCCACATATGGAGAGACCGGAAAGAATAGTATTTCTCTATGCGCTCTGGTTCATCATGGGTGGCCAACCGACATTGTATTGAAAGACTTGTAATATCTTCAATCTGCTTGCTCTTCTGCTCTTCTTTAGGATGATCCTCTTCTCTTGCGGTCGACTGGTCAGGTCAAGCTATTCTCCTTTAGTATATTTTGAATCTATCAGGTCAGGTCGACTTGTTCTTCTTTACTATAAGTTGAAGTTATCATCTGCGAAGTGTCATCACTTTTGGATCTCTCATATTTTGAGTAGTAGGCCACATTATATTAATGCACACACCAAATTACAGCATGCATGGCATCTCTTAAAAGAATTGCAGAGATAGCACAAAGGGGTTTACAGGGAGGCAGTATTGGATTAGAATCACTTCTGCATTACAAAGAAAATCTCACTTGTTTTTATGTTTTCATGCATGTCAGATATTGAACATTGTCAAAATGAATATGAGAATGGGCGCACGAGAGGAATATGGCGGAACAATCCACTGGCTAACAAACTTGGCATGGTGGAGGATGGCCTATGTTATTCACCCATCAAGGTGCTTGCTCTAACTTTGCAAAGTTGTATAGGTCGCACATATTTTGCATCTGACCTCTTGCATTACCTCTACTTTGTTACACCATCTGCTTAGTTTAAGCATCATATATGAGTATATGCCATACCTATCCATTTTCTGTACCTATTCCATGTGTCATCACACTATGTTTTTCTAGTCAAATGTTGTTCTTTCGTAATAGATGTCCAAAAGGAAGAGGGTGAGTGCAGATCCCCAGGGAGTACAAACTAGGTATTTGGAAAAGGTAGTGATACCTGTTAAATCAGATAGATCAGCAGCCACAGAAAACACATGCCCATCTGTACCACACTTTACCCCTACTCCAGTGGCCAAACCCCTATTAGAACCGCTGAGAGCCCAGCGCTAGGTACTGTCTATGATATCAATTCAAAATTTTAACTCCTAAATTTCTGCATGTGCCTTACCTTCTCTCTTGTATGAAAACTAATTTCAGATGAATCTCCTTGCTCAAATGACCATACGATCTCACAACCATATTGGGCTCTGCATTGCTCTTGTCAGTACCTTTCTCCCTTTTGCCTTGTAACATTGTACTTAATTAATTGCTATTTGATTATGTATCATCAGTCTGCACCTGAGCTTCATTATCCTTTGTTTCTTCCAATATTATTTGATCTATATTTACTCTTTGCAAAATGTAGAATAATGGCAACGCTTATAAAGAATTTTCTTTGGGGAATTTATTGAATTATCCTTCCATCAACATGGAGAAGGACTCTGTCCAGCCCGTGTTAACATGTAATGTAAGTTCATCCTTCTCAAGCCTTCAAACCTTTTTCTAGTATAGATTTGGATAGGCATCATTTCCTCCACTGCTGTTTGCTTTGCTGTTTACATCTGATTGGATGTTTGCAACAACTACCAGTTTCAAATTGTAGTTGTAAAAACATGTTCGTTATGCAGAACAGATCCATTTATTTGCTTATATAATTGTGAAACATGTTACGTGTCTCCTTGTTTCTCTTTCAGAGTCGTATCTCTTATGCTGGGCAGAACTTTAGGGAAGATAGTGAGCCAAACCATCTTGAGGACAGCGAGATGACCCCAAGGTCCTGTCTTGATGAAGACAATGAGTTGAAGCTACTCACCAGCAGGTGTGAGACAACCTCTGTGCAGTCGCTGCCTCAATCAGTTTGACTTCTTCAGTCTCAACTTAAAGCGGAAAGGCTGGTTTCAGCTCAGCTCCGACTTGAAGTCAAAGATGCAATGAAGATGTCAGAGGACTGCCGTGCGCACCATCATGCCATACATCTACTGTTGATGCATCTATCGTTGACACAACTGAGGTCTACTCAGCTTCTTCGGCTGTTTGGGGGGGGCGACCTGGCCAGGCCTAGTGCATTCTGAAGTGCTCTCAGTTTTGTATATTCTTTTATCGGTGCGTTTATTTGCACTGGTGGCGAACTTTGATGCCCATTGGATGTAATATGTGCGATAGCCATGATAGCCTAGCGTAAGTTGCTTGCTTATTTATTTCCTTGTTGTCTTGCTTATTTGTTTACTTGTAGTCATTGCAGTTCTTTTTCCGCGGTTTGCTAGTGGCTGCAATAACCTATTTTTTAAAACTAGGCCACAATAACCATGGGCTAATATTTACTGTAGTGACACTAGGCCTCCTACGGGCCATAGAAATAGTGGGCCTTCTATGGGCCATAGAAACAATGGGTATTCTATGGTTCGTAGAAACAATGGGCCTTCTATGGGGCATATCATCAATGGGCCTTATACGGGCCGTATGATCGATTGGCCAAACATGGGCCAATAACAGACCGCATTATGGCCGTAAATGGGCTAGAGTTGGAATCGTCCGTTCATGGGCCGACCATAACGTGCCATCGTTAATAGGTCGGATTTGATGACGCTATGAAAACGGCCCAACGTATTAACGGACCACAAACGGGCCGACTGTAACCACGGGCTTAATTTGGCCCACACGCAGAAAATGACAGTAACAGGCCGTAAGTAAACGAATGCTGGAAATGAGCCCAAGAATAAATGGGCTCTGAGAAGGCCGAAAGATAACATGGGCTGGAAACGGCCCAACAGAATAACGGGCCGTTAATGTGTATAAAGTGATACACTGTTCATTATGGGCCAGTTTCACCATGGGCCGTTAGTGGGTGTAAAGTGATACACTGTTCATTACGGGCCAGTTTCACCACGGGCCGTTAATGGGCCAAGAGTTACAAAGGGCCTCATATGGGCCGAAAGACGTCATGGGCCATACATGGGCTAGAAGTGAAAACGGGCTGGAATCATATTGGATGGCCCAGATGACGCTACTGGGCCTAATTCAGATAGTGCGTAACGGGCCTTGGGTTAGCGGGCTGTAAATGGGCTATATGCGAACAAGCCGTCAACAGGCTTTCCATGGGCCGGCCCGCCACCTTTTGACCAAGTCAGACGGGCCGGCCTTTTCACAGGAATGGGCCTCTATTGGGCCGTGCCACATGTCGACGTATCATAGGCGCCTTCTGTCCAATGAGTGGATGACATCTGTCCCACCGATGAGCCGACACGTGTTTCCTCCAGCCAATGATGATTTTACACGTGGAAAATCCCCATTGGTAGGGGCTGTTAATGGGTTATCGGATCCAAAACCCGACCCGATAGCTTAACGACGTTCCGTTACGGTGGATGCCACGTGTCGGTCACCCTTGACGAAAGCACTTCTGTGACGCGCGATTTATCGTCATGGAAGTGGACACTTCCGTGATGATAATTTTGGTAATGTCATGGAACACTTCTACGACTGCACAGGTATGACTATCTTGATTCTGTCATAAAATCGTCATGGATGTACATGCATGACAAAAAATGTGACCTACTATGACAAACACATATCATCACGGAAGTGTATTTTTTTAGTGTTGGAGGGGCAACAAGGATGATGTAGAAGCCCTTCGTGATCGATTCCCCCTCCGACAGAGTATCGGAGAAGGCCTCCATATGGGATCGCGGAAGAACAAAGGCTTGCGGCAGCGGAAAAAGTGTTTCGGGTGGCTCTCTGGTGTATCGGGAATATTTGGGAAATTATAGAGCTAGAATTAGGTTAAGAAGTGCCACGGGGGCACCAGGGTGCGACACCCCCCTCTAGCGCACCCTTGTGGGTAGTGGGGCCCACTAGGCTCCACTGGCGCTAATCTGGATACTATAAATTCCTATTTCCCAAGAAAAAAAGGAGAGAAATTGTCATCGTGTTTGACAATACGGAGCCGCCACCACCTCATGCTCTTCATCGAGAGGCCGGATCTGGAGTTCGTTCTAGGTTCCGGAGAGGGGGATTCGCCGCCATCATCATCATCAACCACCCTCCCTCACCAATTTAATGATGCTCACTGCCGGGAGTGGTTAATGTCTTCGTAGGCTTGTTGGATGGTGATGGGTTGGATGAGATTTATCATGTAATTGAGTTAGTTTTGTTAGGGCTTGATCCCTAGTATCCACTATCTTCTGATATTGATGTTGATATGACTTTGCTATGCTTAATGCTTGTCACTAGGGTCGAGTGTCATGATTTCAGATCTGAACCATTTATGTTTTAATGAATATATTTGAGTTTTTGATCCTATCTGCAAGTTATATGCACCTGTTATTGTTCTGAACCGTAGACCCCAAGGTGACAATAATTGGGATACTCTCCGAGATGACTGTAATTTAAGGGGTTCATGTATTCACCATGTGTTAATGCTTTATTTCGGTTCTCTATTAAAATGAGCACCTTAATTACCCTTAGATTTCTATTAGGACCCCACTGCCACGGGAGGGTAGAACAAAAAATGTTATGCAAGTTCTTATTATAAGTACGCATGACTAAACGGATTACATGCCTGTATTTAATTGATGAATTTGAGCTATTGTGTGTGGATCTAGGTTGTGACTCTTACATGATGAATCTCATCCAAATATCCATCGTTACTCTATGCCTACGCTTTGCTCATATTGTTTTTGCTAAGTTACTACTATCGTTGGTACTGTTCCAACTACTACAAAACTAAACTTCTACTGTCACTCTTACTATTACTATTCCTACTGTTACCGCTACTATGTATCAAACTATCATACTATTGTGCTATGAATAATTTGCTACAGAGCAATAACTTCTCGGGTGTGGTTGAATTAACAACTCGATTACTAAGACTTATAAATATTCTTTGACTCCCCTTGTGTCGAATCAATAAATTGGGTGAAATACTACCCTTGAAGACTGTTGCGGTCCATCAATTCCTCACCAAAGACTCCTACTGCCTAGGAGTTTTCAACCTCCAAGAGTAACGAGATCAAGAGAGAAATGCTCAAGACTTATTCAAATCACAAATTGCTTACAATTAAGGGAATGATTGCACTTTCACGGGTCATCAACCTTGTCACAAATAGACCGCCAGAATAACATGCTCATCATATCATTGAAAGTATATATATTGGTGGTGAAACCAATCTTCTGGGCCTTTTTAGGATAACAATTGATGATGCTGACAGACAAATCGGTAGCACCTACATCATGGATATTAATTCCATTGTTGGCATGATGACCCTTGTACTCAGTGTACCCAAGAGCTTGGGCAAGAAGAGATAGTGGTTGCTTCTTGACCAAAATGGGGCCGCTCATCCAAGACATACAAACGCACAAGAGAAGAAATAAATGGGATGAGTGTGGGTATGGTAGTTCAACGGTGTGGACTGAAACACAACGGCATTGGATCTACTTTACCAAGAGGGTGAGGGCATGGGCGGCGTCGCTGCTAATGGCGTTGGCACGGATGGCTCCTAAAGTCGTTGAATTTCAGTTCAGGATTGGAGATTATTCATTTAAAGGTTGAATACATGTTCTCTTGTAACCATCTAATGGCCCAACTCATCTCAATTAGTGCTACGGCAAAAAGGGGAGCAACTAATTAACGAGCGCTCCGTCGGGAGCCTCGCAACGATCAGCGCCACTTGGCGCACTCTCAGCCATTCGCCACGTGTCGCGCTCTGGACGCTTCCTCCGGATTTTATTTTTTTATTTTTTTTTGCACGCGTTTTTGGCTTTTTAAACAATTTTATTTTTTGTTTTTTGACGTTTTGGTTTTCCATCGGTCTTCCCTAGCTTTTCGACAAAAAAAATCTATGCAAAAAACACATTTTTTCGCGAGAGTCACGGTTTTGTTTTCGCGAGAGGCACGGTTGTGCTTTCGCGAGAGGCACGGCCGTGCCTCTTGAAAACGGAAAAAACGCATTTTCTGTTTTTTTTCCTTTGAGATGCACGGTTTTGCTTCCGCGAGAGGCACGGTTGTGCTTTCGCGAGAGACACGGCCGTGCCTCTTGGAAACGAAAAAACACGTTTTTTGTTTTTTTTTCTTTCGCGAGAGACACGGTTTTGCTTCCGCGGGAGGCACAGTTGTGCTTTTGCGAGAGTCACGGCCGTGCCTCCTCGAAAACGGAAAAAAAACGCATTTTCTGTTTTTTTCTTTCACGAGAGGCACGATTTTGCTTTCGCGAGAGGCACGGGCGTGCCTCTTTCGGAAAGGGAAAAAACTCGTGCTCCCGGATCGGTTTTTCGTCCGATTTTTTTCGTCCGATTTTTTTGTGGAAAAGTTCGTCAAACCTATCAACATGGGATCTATTTTTGAAGATCTCGACGCAAGGAATCCAACGGCGAAAGCGGTTCGAGATTTGGATGCACAGTTTAAGAGATAAAACATTTTGAATAAACGGATCTTGCCCGAAATCATTAATTAAGGAGTACTCCTTGCGCAGATCACTCCAACTTCCCCAGGTTGCGCCACTTGTCGCAACCTGAGAGTTTTTCCTTTTTTCGTAGATCCGTTTATTGAAAATGTTTTATCTCTCATTACCATAACAATGATGTCCCTCATTACAACAGAAGCAAAGGATCCTTTTGGTGGAAAGATTGCATGAAAATGTATGACCTTTTCAAGGAAATGACTACTTGTGACATCAAATCTGGTTGCACTAATCTGCTATGGAATGACATATGGAATGGTGATATTAAGAAAATTAAATACCCTAAGCTTCACTCTTTTACCCAAAAGGAAAGCATATCAATCAAAGAAGCCAAAGAACTGGATAACCTTTACAGCCTGTTCCAACTTCCATTTTCCATTCAAGCCCACCAACAATTCCACTTACTATCAAGAGAAATAAAGAATATCAGAAACTCAGATGATAAGGACACATGGACCTTCAACTGGGGTAACAATAAGAACATTACAAAGAAGATCTATGGATACCTTATGAATGGTGAAGATGCAGCTGCCACCTTTAAATGGATATGGAAATCATGTTATCTTCCAAGACACAAATTTTTCCGTTGGCTCATGCTAAATGACAGAATAAATACATGCGATCTTTTGATCAGAAAAAGCATGCACCTGGATTCCACTGTATGTGTTCTATGCAACAATGAAGACTATGAAGACATGACTCATCTTCTATTCACTTGTCCATTTAGCCAAGGGTTCTGGTGGAACATTGGATTTGAATGGAATTCGGATATGGAGATCAACAATATGATTATTGATGCTAAACATAGATATAAAATTGACCACTTTATGGAAATCATGATTCTTGGATGCTGGAGCATATGGAACCAAAGGAATGGGATGATTTTTGAAGGGATACCTTGCTCAATAAATGATTGCAAGATTGCCTTTGTCAGATATTTCAAAATGACCATGCTGAGGGCTAAACCCACTCTAAAAGAGGGCATGTCTTCATGGATAGA
>NC_041389.1:610165452-610173807 GCF_002162155.2 Triticum dicoccoides
AAATGAAAATGACTCACAGTAGGGGACGTACCCTACTATTCTTTGGTCAAAAAAAAACGTTTTATCTCTTAAACCGTGCGTCCAAATCTCGAACCGCTTTCGTCTTGGATTCCTCGCGTCGAGATTTTCAAAACTAGATCCCATGTTGATAGGTTTTGATGAATTTTTTTTCACGAAAAAATCAGACGAAAAAATCAAACCGAGAGCATGGATTTTTTTCCTTTCCGAAAGAGGCACAACCGTGCCTCTCGTGGAAGCAAAACCGTGCCTCTTGCGAAAGAAAAAAAAATAGAAAACGCATTTTTTTTTGTTTCCAAGAGGCACGGCTGTGCCTCCCGCGAAAGCACAACCGCGCGCCTCTCGCGAAAACAAAACCTTGACTCTCACAAAAAAATACGTTTTTTGCACAAAAGAATTTTTTTTCCAAAAAAAAATTTTTGGTCAAAAAACTAGGGAAGGCCGGTGGAAAACCAGAACGTAAAAAAACATTTAAAAAGCTGCGAAAAAATTAAAAAAAAATCATGAGGGAGCGCCCAGAGCGCAACACGTGGTGAATGGCTGAGAGCGCGTCAAGTGACGCTGATCGTTGCGAGGCTCCTGAAGGAGCGCTCATTAATTAGTTGCACCCTAAAAAGTATTGTTTCAAAGTCTTTTGGGAAAGGGTGGGGGTGGGGCTGTACCGAGGCAAAGCCCTGATCATTGGCCCATTCATTGTTGTGCTTCAGACGGCATTTTTTTTGTTGCCTCCTCGTATTCATTCGAAGATTGGGGGGAAACGGTGTTAGCATCCCCTCCAAGCGGTTTCTCTCTTTATACACACACCACTATAATATACAACGTACATATGTTAGTTTACATAATGTGCATAGTACGCATACATTTGGTAAATAATATACTCTACATTGTGGACGACACAAATGAAATGAATATGCCACACATAATTCCCAGGACTGCAAGCTGCTGTGTACGCGACGACATATAATCCACTAACAGCTGGTTACACTATGAGCTGGCAGCAAGGAAAAGCTAACCCTCACACAGGGTTAGGGGTAAAGAGGACAAGAGACGAAGCAATGGGTCGTTGCAGGATACAAGAAGCTTCTATAGTGCACCCATGCATTCCGTCATGCTAGTGTACGAAGGAATAAAAGATGAGTGCTAGAGATAACTTTAAAGAAGTGAATATTGGTTGGTCGGTCTACTAAATAAATAAACTGACGATGTGGACAATTTTCGAATCAGGAATAGAAGCTCTTTTTGCCCAGCATCATCATCATGCCTAAATTTGATAGTGCAATTATGATGCTCATAAACACTTCATCAAGCAATATATACAACATTAAGCAAGGAAAATACAAGCTCCAGTAAACCTCAGGTTTGACGAGTACACAATATATACAACATTAAGCAAGAAAAATAAACTGATTTTTGTTTTACACAATGCCTCAGGTTTGTCGATTGCTGTCATTTTCTCAAGAGGTTCTCCCTTTAACAGGGGCTCGAGCATCCATTTTGCAGACAGGAACATCATTGGCAAAACCATAAGTAATTCAGATGTGATGCAACACAGTTCACGAAAGGTGCGGAAAAAATGTATCAACAAATAGAACAGGGCACTCCATTTGTTTTGCATCACATCCCCAACTAGTGTGGAATCTGTTAAAGACAGGAAGATTGGGAAAAACCATCAGCAGCAAATATTTTGACGTCAATGTAATTCAGTCCGCGTCATGGTGGGATCGCTCACAAGCAACCCTCGTCATCCGGTTCCGTACGTTATTCCTCCAATCCGGGTTTCAACAAGACAGTATTTTCCAAGGGCAAAAGCCGGAAACATTTTCTCAAAAAACATTTGATGTCTATGGCAAAAATTGCAGATAAACAAATTTGAAAATACAAGTATTTATCCTTGAGGCGGCTCAGATGTAAAATGGGTTGTAGTAAGTTTCTTTATCAGCACAAAGAGATAAATCTCTTCAGAGTGGTGCATGACTTTTCTCATCATAGCCATTTGCTTCCACAGAGCATCCATTTTGCAGACAGAATCATCTTCGGAAAACCACAGAGCATCCATTTTGCAGACAGAATCATCTTCGGTAAACCAGATACTGAGCACATTCAAAATAGAGGGGGTCGGAAATAAGAACAAGATAGGAAGGGGTATTGGAAAGAGGACCCATCAGCGGCAAATGTATCTGACCACAATGTAATTTCAGTCCGCATCATGGTAGGATCGCTCAGAGGCAACCCTCATCATTTGGCTCTGTACATTATCCCTAAAATCCAGTTAACCTTCAAGGCTTCTATTTTCAAACTACAGTATTTTCCTGAAGGCAAAGGCTGGAAACAGTTCCTAAAACACTAATACACGTCTACTCGAAAACAGCGGATAAACAAATCAGAAAATACAAAATATGAATCCATGAGGTGGCTGGATTTACAATGGGTTGTAAAGTTAGTTTATCATCACAAAGAGATAAATCTCTTCAGAGTGGTCAATGACTTTTCTCATCGTAGCCTTTTGCTTCCACAGAGCATCCATTTTGCAGACAGAATGATCAACCCAGAACAAATAATTCAGATGCAATGCAACGAGGTTCACCAAGCCACCAATAGGAAAAAAAGAACATTCAAGATACGGAGGAATGAAAAGATATACATCATTTGACCTCAATGTAATTTCAGCCCGCTCACTCTTGGGCAACGCTAGTCGTCTGTTTCTGTACATTACTCCCCCGATCTAGTTAATCTTAAGACTCATGTTCAAAACTGAAGTATTTTCCCAATGGCTAAATCTGGAAACAGTTTCTGAAAAAACACTAGACATCTATGGCAAGACAAAAAATACAAAAGTAGGTCCCCATGAGGTGGCTGAGATGTAAAATGGGTTTGTAAGTTTGCTTTATCAGCACAAAGAGATAAATTTCTTCAGAGCGGTGGATGACTTTTATCATCATGGCCTTTTGCTTCACCAGGAAGAACAATGTCATGGAATACAGCAGATTTGTCGATTGACGTTATAATACTAGGAAGCACAATATGGAATACCTCAGATTTGTCATTTGTTGTCATTTTACATCTGCTTTCTCAAGAGGTTCTCCCTGAAACAGGGGATTGAGTCCACAGAGCATCTATTTTGCAGACAGAATCATCATCGGAAAACCACAGGTAAGGCAGTTGCTAAATAAATAAATCAGCACCTGAATTCAACATTGCTACTAAAACCACTGGGCAATAAGCAGCACAATATTATCATATTACATCTGCTTCATCAAGAGGTTCTCCTTGAATCCACAGAGCATCAATTTGCAGACAGAATCCTCATTGCCAAACAAAATAAGCAAGCATGATGCAAAAAAAAGTAAGATGAAGATTAAATTTTTCAGAACTCAATTTAACATACCCACTACAATCAAAAGGCAATGAGCAGAAAAGTTTTCAGATAAGCACAAAGTTCAGACTATGGAAGCATAGCCATAAACAGTTAAATCTGTGCCACTAGACTGGGCATCTTTCAGAAAGCACAATCTCAAGATGCCAAAGCAGAGAGGCACCCGGAGCACAAATATAAGGTCAGAACTGATGAATTTATGGTAGTGTAAATTGATAGAGTATCAAACCACATTTTGATTCCAAAGCCTAGGAACAAACAAACCACTATGCGCCTCTATGACTGGGCAACTTTGAGAAAGGTCTACCTCAAGAAGCCAAAGGTGAGAGAGGCGCACACATAAAATCAAATGGCTCCTAGCAAAATTACTGTAATATATGGCAGGAAACAAACTCATCACAAAGAAAGTATTAACCATAGTATGATAGCAGAGTACTAGCAAATGGGAAAGCAGGTTCTAGTACTAGCATTCACCACAGGAAACAAAACCACAAATGGGATAAGAGCACAATAATGGAATCGAAATAGAGTATTTAAACGACACATCATAGCTCGCACACAGGTGCAGGAGTCAAAGTGCAATAACGCCCAGGAACACTTAACATACACTAAGATTCTCCAAAAAAGACTTGACACTAAAACCTCTGCTAGATAACTCGATGGCAGACACCAGAGCACTCATTTCTTCTTGATGGCGGCCTTGGTAACCTTGGCACCGGTGGGGTCCTTCTTCTCCACGCCCTTGATGACACCAACAGCAACCGTTTGTCTCATGTCACGCACAGCGAAGCGGCCAAGAGGAGGGTAGGTGGCGAAGGTCTCCACAACCATGGGCTTGGTGGGAATCATCTTCACGATACCAGCGTCACCGTTCTTCAGGAACTTGGGCAGCGCCTCCAGCTCCTTACCAGATCGCCTGTCGATCTTGGTCACCAGCTCGGCGAACTTGACAGCAATGTGGGAGGTGTGGCAGTCCAACACTGGGGCATAGCCGTTGCCGATCTGACCAGGGTGGTTCATGATGATGACCTGGGAGGTGAAGTTGGCCGCTTCCTTGGCAGGGTCATCCTTGGAGTTGGATGCAACAAAGCCACGCTTCAGATCCTTCACAGCAACGTTCTTGACGTTGAAGCCGACGTTGTCACCAGGAAGCGCCTCCAGGAGAGACTCATGGTGCATCTCAACAGACTTGACCTCAGTTGTCAGACCAGTGGGACCAAAGGTAACAACCATACCAGGCTTGATGACACCAGTCTCAACACGGCCAACAGGCACAGTTCCAATGCCACCAATCTTGTAAACGTCCTGAAGGGGAAGACGGAGGGGCTTGTCTGAGGGCCTCTTGGGCTCGTTGATCTGGTCAAGAGCCTCAAGAAGGGTAGGGCCCTTGTACCAGTCAAGGTTGGTGGACCTCTCAATCATGTTGTCACCCTCAAACCCAGAGATGGGGACAAAGGGAACCTTGTCAGGGTTGTATCCGACCTTCTTCAGGTAGGAAGAGACTTCCTTGACAATTTCCTCATAACGGGCCTTCGAGTACTTGGGGGTGGTGGCATCCATCTGTAACAGAAAACAGAGAAATCCATCAGACTACAGCTCTGAACTAGCAAAGCACTAGTATGTATCAATGAGAAGTGTGTAAGCAGTGTCTATCATGCAATGCAAATTCCATAGAATAAGAGACAATAAGCAAACAAAGTATTTCATTTCTAATTTATTAGTATAAAACATTTTTTGCAGTTCAATCAGAGGTAGTAATAAGCAAAGAAAGTATAACAAAGTCAGTACCATATGAAGAACCCACTTAGTGAAGTAATGCTAAGAAATCGCCACTAGTGACCTACTCAGTGAAGAAATGCCATGAAACATCCAGGACTAACAAAATTAATCAACATAAGATACAAGGCATTTCAGTACTACTAATGAACCTGTGCATTGAACCAAGTCATTCTGAATATTCACATTAAGTACATAGCAAAATAGTAGCACTTCTCTAAATTAAGTTATAACTAACCAAGTGAGCAACATATGTTACAGAACTACTTGGTTGAACGAATATCACAAGGCTAGATAAATGCCGGTCAGTTAACATGGAGTTTTTATACTACTTCCACAGGGCAGTGATCAAGTAACTCTTCAATCAAAGTAAACACATCATATGGCCACACATAAGAACAAGCATTGGAAGGTAAACAGAAAGTATACCTTGTTGCAGCAGCAGATCATCTGCTTCACTCCAAGAGTGAAAGCAAGGAGGGCGTGCTCACGGGTCTGGCCATCCTTGGAGATACCAGCCTCAAAACCACCAGTGGTGGAGTCAATGATGAGCACAGCACAGTCAGCCTGGGAGGTACCAGTAATCATGTTCTTGATGAAGTCACGGTGACCAGGGGCATCAATGACGGTGCAGTAGTACTTGGTGGTCTCGAACTTCCACAGGGCAATATCAATGGTGATACCCCTCTCACGCTCGGCCTTCAGCTTGTCAAGCACCCAGGCGTACTTGAAAGACCTCTTGTTCATCTCAGCGGCTTCCTTCTCAAACCTCTCGATCACACGCTTGTCAATACCTCCAAGCTTGTAGATCAGATGGCCAGTGGTGGTCGACTTGCCAGAGTCGACATGGCCAATGACCACGATGTTGATGTGAGTCTTCTCCTTACCCATGGCTGAAACTGCAAGACCAACACAAGATACAGAGAACAGAATTCAGTAGCTGTCAAGCTTAACAAATACAAAGTCAAAGGGTTTAATAATGAGACAAGGTAACACTCAAGCCAATAAAACTGCAGGCACAAGTTAGATCCAATAAACCTTGCATAGAACAAAAACATGCATGGCAGAACATATATAACAGAGACTGCAGACGGGGAATCATATATTCTACTCACGACTCACAACAGATCCTAGAACCAAACAGAGGTAGAGCACAAATCTGACGACGACATGAGCAACATGTCCTCTCTAACAACATATAACAGAGAAATCCTACATATCGAGGCTACGGCATGAGCAACACCTTAGAATTACGGCCAAAAACAGCTTGCAGCAGCGCACAAGATATTCTAAACTAGATCCACATGCAGATTTGCAGCTACAAAGCTAACACATGGAGAAAATCCTTCAGATCGCGGACGAGAACCACATGCATCAGCTCAAAATAAACACCTGCGACCCGATCTATCAACAGACTACGGCTACGAGACAGAAGCAAGCGTGCATCCTTCAAACCACGGACGAGAACAACATGCATCAGCGCGTAATTTAGAATCTAAAACTTGATCTACCAGCAGAGCACGGATATGAAACAGAAGCATGCTCGAATCCTTCAAACTACGGACGAGAACGGCACGAAATCACCGCGAAAGGAGCCTACAACTCGATCTACTAGCGAATTGCAGCGACTGAACAGACGCACAGCCATAGATCTGAAGCCATCCGAGACCACAAACGACGGATCGAAGCGGGGGATGGGGGGCGGATCGGGATGCTCACCTCGAAGGAAGGAGAAGGAGCGGAGAGGAGGAGGCGGCGGCGGCGGGCGGGGGGAATGGTAGGAAGGGGTTAGGCCGAGAGGGGTGGCGCTATATATGGGCGGCGAGGGGCGCTAGGGTTTCTTCTTGGCCGTCTGATCCGGGTCCGAGGGCCGCCGTCGTGGGAGATCTGGTCCGTTGGATCTCCATCGCGCGGAGAGCCTGCTTCTGGACGTTTCGGGGGGCGCAAGTTTTCCGCGTCTACCCAGTGGGCGGGTCCTACCGGGAAGTGGGTTGGATTGGCTCCAGCTGTCTCTATTTTCTGCGATTATCTCCGGACCAGTAAAGTAATGCCCATTTCTCACCCACTTCACATCGTGTCATGGTGTGCTCATAATAATGGGTTAGTGATGCTTCTTGTTCTCTGGAGGAACTTTTATTAAACTTAGAGCATCTACAGCCGGAGTTGCCTGTATCGGGCTGTTATAGGTCCACGAACGAGTTAAGGGATTAAAATTAGGCCTTCACAACCTGGATCTATCAAACAATTTTCTCAAATTTGTATTAGTCTCATGCAACGTTAAACCAACTCACATAAATCTCAAATCATTACAGTCTACGAGAAGTTGAAACAAAAAAAAAACAGCGACAGCTTCCGTAAATTTGAAAAGAATTTACGAGATTCCGTAGAAACACTCCCACCTTTTCGTAACTATACGGGAAGATAGTCCTTCCAGTATAATTTGGCGGGTAAAAAACCGCCTGAAAGTTCATGGCACGGACGGAGGACCATCCGCCTGAATGTCCTCGCATCCTGATGGTCCATCTCGAGTAGGGCGGCACGGAGGACCTTCTCCCGCAAGATCCACGAACACGGCGTTTCCTGCAGACGTCAGTCCTGGACGAGGGCGGGCACGGCGGCCTTGTCCTGCTCGACGACAGTGGCGGCGAACGCCGGTGATCCTCCTCGTCCTCGACCTCCAAAGTGAGTGTCGGTACAGCACAAGCACGCCCCGACCCTGAATCCCTTCCCCCATCCACGGGCATACACAGCATCGTACTTGTGCAACCTGCGCGCGCAGGGCCCCCAAAAACCCACAGTCCCCAAAATAATTGTGTAAGTGTTAGCTAGTACTAATTCCCCTCAAAAAGTAAGTACTAGTATAAATTTTGTGTCTCGGTTATGTCTACATAGTTCTCGAACCCGTAGGGTCCGCACGCTTAAGGTTTCGTTGACAGTTTTATTGTGAGTTTATGAGTTTTGATGTACCGAAGGTTGTTCAGAGTCCCGGATGTGATCACGGACATGACGAGGAGTCTCGAAATGGTCGAGACATAAAGATCAATATATTGGACGACTATATTTGGACACCAGAAATGTTCCGGGTGAGATTGGGACAATACCGGAGCTCCGGGAGATTATCGGACCCCCCCCCCGGGAGGTATATGGGCCTTATTGGACCTTAGTGGAAAGGAGGGGAAAGGAGCAAG
>NC_041389.1:610177222-610178277 GCF_002162155.2 Triticum dicoccoides
GTGATGATCGGGTGTGATGGATTCTTACGTTCACATACAACGGGTGTAAGACAGTTTTACACAGCGAAAACACTTAGGGTTAACTTGACGAGCCTAGCATGTGCAGACATGGCCTCGGAACACGGAGACCGAAAGGTCGAACACGAGTCGTATGGAAGATACGATCAACATGAAAATGTTCACCGACGATGACTAGTCCGTCTCACGTGATGATCGGACACGGGCTACTCGACTCGGATCGTGTAACACTTAGATGACTAAAGGGATGTCTAATCTAAGTGGGAGTTCATAATTTGATTAGAACTTTATTATCATGAACTTAGTCTAAAACCTTTGCAAATATGTCTTGTAGATCAATGGCCAACGCTAATGTCAACATGAACTTCAACGCGTTCCTAGAGAAAACCAAGCTGAAAGATGATGGCAGCAACTATACGGACTGGGTCCAGAACCTGAGGATCATCCTCATAGCTGCCAGGAAACAATATGTCCTAGAAGGACCGCTAGGTGACGCTCCCATCCCAGAGAACCAAGACATTATGAATGCTTGGCAGTCTCGCGCTGACGATTACTCCCTCGTTCAGTGCGGCATGCTTTACAGCTTAGAATCGGGGCTCCAAAAGCGTTTTGAGCATCACAGAGCATATGAGATGTTCGAAGAGCTGAAACTAGTTTTTCAAGCTCATGCCCGGGTCGAGAGATATGATGTCTCCGACAAGTTCTACAGTTGTAAGATGGAGGAGAACAGTTCTGTCAGTGAGCACATCCTGAAGATGTCTGGGTTGCACAACCGTATGACCCAGCTGAACATTAACCTCCCAGATGAGGCGGTCATTGACAGAATCCTCCAGTCGCTCCCACCAAGCTACAAGAGCTTTGTGATGAACTACAACATGCAGGGAATGGAAAAGACCATTCCTGAAGTGTTCTCGATGCTGAAGTCAGCAGAGGCTGAAATCAAGAAAGAACATCAAGTATTGATGGTCAATAAGACCACTAAGTTCAAGAAGGGCAAGGGTAAGAAGAACTTCAAGAAGGACGGCAAAGATGTTGCC
>NC_041389.1:610178344-610178769 GCF_002162155.2 Triticum dicoccoides
CGCCTGGTAAGCCAGTTACCGGGAAGAAGTCAAAGAATGGACCCAAGCCTGAGACTGAGTGCTTTTATTGCAAGGGGAAGGGTCACTGGAAGCGGAACTGCCCCAAATACTTAGCGGATAAGAAGGCCGGCAACACCAAAGGTATATTTGATATACATGTGATTGATGTGTACCTTACCAGTACTCGTAGTAACTCCTGGGTATTTGATACCGGTGCCGTTGCTCATATTTGTAACTCACAGTAGGAGCTACGGAATAAACGGAGACTGGCGAAGGACGAGGTGACGATGCGCGTCGGGAATGGTTCCAGAGTCGATGTGATCGCCGTCGGCACGCTGCCTCTACATTTACCTACGGGATTAGTTTTGAACCTTAATAATTGTTATTTAGTGCCAAGTTTGAGCATGAACATTGTATCTGGATCT
>NC_041389.1:610180562-610204457 GCF_002162155.2 Triticum dicoccoides
GAGACGCCTCATAGGTCTTTCACAAAGCACATACCTTGATAAGATTTTGAAGAGATTCAGAATGGATCAGTCCAAGAAGGGGTTCTTGCCTATGTTACAAGGTATGAGACTGAGCTCAGCTCAGTCACCGACCACGGCAAAAGATAAAGAAGAGATGAGTGTCATCCCCTATGCTTCAGCCATAGGATCTATTATGTATGCCATGCTGTGTACCAGACCCGATGTAAACCTTGCCGTAAGTTTGGTAGCAAGATACCAAAGTAATCCCGGCAAGGAACACTGGACAGCGGTCAAGAATATCCTGAAGTACCTGAAAAGGACAAAGGACATGTTTCTCGTTTATGGAGGAGACGAAGAGCTCGTCGTAAAGGGTTACGTCGACACTAGCTTCGACTCAGATCTGGATGACTCTAAGTCACAAACCGGATACGTGTATATGTTGAATGGTGGAGCAGTAAGCTGGTGCAGCTGCAAGCAGAGCGTCATGGCGGGATCTACGTGTGAAGCGAAGTACATGGCAGCCTCGGAGGCAGCACATGAAGCGATTTGGGTGAAGGAGTTCATCACCGACCTAGGAGTCATACCCAATGCGTCGGGGCCGATCAAACTCTTCTGTGACAACACTGGAGCTATTGCCCTCGCAAAGGAGCCCAGGTTTCACAAGAAGACCAGGCACATCAAGCGTCGTTTCAACTCCATCCGTGAAAATGTTCAAGATGGAGACATAAAGATTTGCAAAGTGCACACGGATCTGAATGTCGCAGATCCGCTGACTAAACCTCTCTCGCGTGCAAAACATGATCAACACCAGAACTCTATGGGTGTTCGATTCATCACAATGTAACTAGATTGGTGACTAGTGCAAGTGGGAGACTGTTGGAAATATGCCCTAGAGGCAATAATAAAAGTATTATTATATTTCATTGTTCATGATAATTGTCTTTTATTCATGCTATAACTGTATTATCCGGAAATCGTAATACACGTGTGAATACTTAGACCACACTATGTCCCTGGTGAGCCTCTAGTTGACCAGCTTGTTGTGATCAACAGATAGTCATGGTTTCCTGACTATGGACATTGGATGTCGTTGATAACGGGATCACATCATTAGGAGAATGATGTGATGGACAAGACCCAATCCTAAGCATAGCATAAAAGATCGTGTAGTTCGTTTTGCTAGAGCTTTGCAAGTGTCAAGTATCTCTTCCTTCGACCATGAGATCGTGTAACTCCCGGATACCGTAAGAGTGCCTTGGGTGTATCAAACGTCACAACGTAACTGGGTGACTATAAAGGTGCATTACAGGTATCTCCGAAAGTAGCTGTTGGGTTGACACGGATCGAGACTGGGATTTGTCACTCCGTATGACGGAGAGGTATCTCTGGGCCCACTCGGTAATGCATCATCATATTGAGCTCAATGTGACCAAGGTGTTGGACACGGGATCATGCATTACGGTACGAGTAAAGTGACTTGCCGGTAACGAGACTGAACAAGGTATTGGGATACCGACGATCGAGTCTCGGGCAAGTAATGTACCGATTGACAAAGGGAATTGCATACAGGGTTTGATCGAATCCTCGACATAGTGGTTCATCCGATGACAACATCGAGGAGCATGTGGGAGCCATCATGGGTATCCAGATCCCGCTGTTGGTTATTGACTGAGAGCGTCTCGGTCATGTCTGCATGTCTCCCGAACCCGTAGGGTCTACACACTTAAGGTTCGGTGACGCTAGGGTTATGAAGATATGTATATGCAGAAACCCGAATGTTGTTCGGAGTCCCGGATGAGATCCCGGACGTCACAAGGAGTTCCGGAATGGTCCGGAGGTAAAGAATTATATATAGGAAGTGCTATTTCGGGCATCGGGACAAGTTTCGGGGTTATCGGTATTGTACCGGGACCACCGGAAGGGTCCCGGGGGTCCACTGGGTGGGGCCACCTGTCCCGGGGGGCCACATGGGCTGTAGGGGGTGCGCCTTGGCCTTCATGGGCCAAGGGCACCAGCCCCTATAGGCCCATGCGCCTAGGGTTTCCCCCTAGGAGGAGTCCTAGTGGTGGAAGGCACCCCTAGGTGCCTTGGGGGGGAGGGAAACCTCCCCTAGGCCGCCGCCCCCCTAGTAGATCTCATCTACTAGGGCCGGCGCCCCCCTGGCACCCCTATATATAGTGGGGGAGAGGAGGGACTTCACACACCAGCCCCTGGCGCCTCCATCTCCCCCCGTTACGTCTCTCCCTCGTAGTCTCGGCGAAGCCCTGCTGCTGTGACGCCCTGCATCCACCACCACGCCGTCGTGCTGCTGGATCTTCATCAACCTCTCCTTCCCCCTTGCTGGATCAAGAAGGAGGAGACGTCTCCCGTCCCGTACGTGTGTTGAACGCGGAGGTGCCGTCCGTTCGGCGCTGGTCATTGGTGATTTGGATCACGTCGAGTACGACTACATCATCACCTTGCAAGCTTCCGCACGCGATCTACAAGTGGTATGTAGATGCAAACTCTCTCCCTAGACTCGTTGCTTAGATGAACTCATAGATGGATCTTGGTGAAACCGTAGGAAAAATTTTAATTTTCTGCAACGTTCCCCAACAGTCTGTTGGAAATATGCCCTAAAGGCAATAATAAAAGTATTATTATATTTCATTGTTCATGATAATTGTCTTTTATTCATGCTATAACTGTATTATCCGGAAATCGTAATACACGTGTGAATACTTAGACCACACTATGTCCCTGGTAAGCCTCTAGTTGACCAGCTCGTTGTGATCAACAGATAGTCATGGTTTCCTGACTATGGACATTGGATGTCGTTGATAACGGGATCACATCATTAGGAGAATGATGTGATGGACAAGACCCAATCCTAAGCATAGCATAAAAGATCGTGTAGTTCGTTTTGCTAGAGCTTTGCAAGTGTCAAGTATCTCTTCCTTCGACCATGAGATCGTGTAACTCCCGGATACCGTAAGAGTGCCTTGGGTGTATCAAACGTCACAACGTAACTGGGTGACTATAAAGGTGCATTACAGGTATCTCCGAAAGTAGCTGTTGGGTTGACACGGATCGAGACTGGGTTTTGTCACTCCGTATGACGGAGAGGTATCTCTGGGCCCACTCGGTAATGCATCATCATATTGAGCTCAATGTGACCAAGGTGTTGGACACGGGATCATGCATTACGGTACGAGTAAAGTGACTTGCCGGTAACGAGACTGAACAAGGTATTGGGATACCGACGATCGAGTCTCGGGCAAGTAACGTACCGATTGACAAAGGGAATTGCATACAGGGTTTGATCGAATCCTCGACATCGTGGTTCATCCGATGACAACATCGAGGAGCATGTGGGAGCCATCATGGGTATCCAGATCCCGCTGATGGTTATTGACTGAGAGCGTCTCGGTCATGTCTGCATGTCTCCCGAACCCGTAGGGTCTACACACTTAAGGTTCGGTGACGCTAGGGTTATGAAGATATGTATATGCAGAAACCCGAATGTTGTTGGGAGTCCCGGATGAGATCCCGGACGTCACGAGGAGTTCCGGAATGGTCCGGAGGTAAAGAATTATATATAGGAAGTGCTGTTTCGGGCATCGGGACAAGTTTCGGGGTTATCGGTATTGTACCGGGACCACCGGAAGGGTCCCGGGGGTCCACCGGGTGGGGCCACCTGTCCCGGGGGGCCACATGGGCTGTAGGGGGTGCGCCTTGGCCATCATGGGCCAAGGGCACCAGCCCCTATAGGCCCATGCGCCTAGGGTTTCCCCCTAGGAGGAGTCCTAGTGGTGGAAGGCACCCCTAGGTGCCTTGGGGGGGGAGGGAAACCTCCCCTAGGCCGCCGCCCCCCCTAGTAGATCTCATCTACTAGGGCCGGCGCCCCCCTGGCACCCCTATATATAGTGGGGGAGAGGAGGGACTTCATACACCAGCCCCTGGCGCCTCCACCTCCCCCCGTTACGTCTCTCCCTCGTAGTCTCGGCGAAGCCCTGCTGCTGTGACACCCTGCATCCACCACCACGCCGTCGTGCTGCTGGATCTTCATCAACCTCTCCTTCCCCCTTGCTGGATCAAGAAGGAGGAGACGTCTCCCGTCCCGTACGTGTGTTGAACGCGGAGGTGCCGTCCGTTCGGCGCTGGTCATCGGTGATTTGGATCACGTCGAGTACGACTACATCATCACCTTGCAAGCTTCCGCACGCGATCTACAAGTGGTATGTAGATGCAAACTCTCTCCCTAGACTCGTTGCTTAGATGAACTCATAGATGGATCTTGGTGAAACCGTAGGAAAAATTTTAATTTTCTGCAACGTTCCCCAACACTTCCTCCCTCCTTCCTCTTCCTTCCCTCTCCCTCTCCTAATAGGAAAGGGGGGAGTCCTACTCCCGGTGGGAGTTGGACTCCCCCCCTAGGGCGCGTCACCCCCCCTTGGCCGCCCCCTCCTCCACTTCTTTATATACGGGGGAGGGGGGCACCCCATAGACACAATAATTGATCTCTTGATCTCTTAGCCGTGTGCGGTGCCCCCTTCCACCATAGTCCTCCTCGATAATATTGTAGTGGTGCTTAGGCGAAGCCCTGCAACAGTAGAACATCAAGATCGTCACCACACCATCGTGCTGACGGAACTCTCCCTCGACACTCGGCTGGATCGGAGTTCGAGGGACGTCATCGAGCTGAACGTGTGCTAGATCGGAGGTGCCGTAGTTTCGGTGCTTGATTGGTCGGGCCGTGAAGACGTACGACTACATCAACCGTGTTGTTCTAACGCTTCCGCTTTCGGTCTACGAGGGTACGTGGACGACACTCTCCCCTCTCGTTGCTATGCATCACCATGATCTTGCGTGTGCGTAGGAATTTTTTTGAAATTACTACATTCCCCAACAGTGGCATCCGAGCCAGGTTTATGCGTAGATGTTATATGCACGAGTAGAACACAAGTGAGTTGTGGGCGATACAAGTCATACTGCTTACCAGCATGTCATACTTTGGTTCGGCGGTATTGTTGGATGAAGCGGCCCGGACCGACATTACGCGTACGCTTACGCGAGACTGGTTCTACCGACGTGCTTTGCACACAGGTGGCTGGCCGGTGTCAGTTTCTCCAACTTTAGTTGAACCGAGTGTGGCTACGCCCGGTCCTTGCGAAGGTTAAAACAACACTAACTTGACGAATTATCGTTGTGGTTTTGATGCGTAGGTAAGAACGGTTCTTGCTCAGCCCGTAGCAGCCACGTAAAATTTGCAACAACAAAGTAGAGGACGTCTAACTTGCTTTTGCAGGGCATGTTGTGATGTGATATGGTCAAGACGTGATGCTATATTTTATTATATGAGATGATCATGTTTTGTAACCAAGTTATCGGCAACTGGCAGGAGCCATATGGTTGTCGCTTTATTGTATGAAATGCAAGCGCCCTGTAATTGCTTTACTTTATCACTAAGCGGTAGCGATAGTCGTAGAAGCAATAGATGGCAAAATGACAACGATGCTACGATGGAGATCAAGGTGTCGCGTCGGTGACGATGGTGATCACGACGGTACTTCGGAGATGGAGATCACAAGCACAAGATGATGATGGCCATATCATATCACTTATATTGATTGCATGTGATGTTTATCCTTTATGCATCTTATCTTGCTTTGATTGACGGTAGCATTATAAGATGATCTCTCACTAATTATCAAGAAGTGTTCTCCCTGAGTATGCACTATTGCGAAAGTTCTTCGTGCTGAGACACCACGTGATGATCAGGTGTGATAGGCTCTACATTCAAATACAATGGGTGCAAAACAGTTGCACATGCGGAATACTCAGGTTAAACTTGACGAGCCTAGCATATACAGATATGGCCTCGGAACACGGAGACCGGAAGGTCGAACGTGAATCATATAGTAGATATGATCAACATAGTGATGTTCACCATTGAAAACTACTCCATCTCACGTGATGATCGGACATGGTTTAGTTGATTTGGATCACATGATCACTTAGATGACTAGAGAGATGTCTGTCTAAGTGGGAGTTCTTTAGTAATATGATTAATTGAATTTAAATTTATCATGAACTTAGTACCTGATAGTATTTTGCTTGTCTATGTTTGTTGTAGATAGATGGCTCGTGCTGTTGTTCCGTTGAATTTTAATGCGTTCCTTGAGAAAGCTAAGTTGAAAGATGATGGTAGCAATTACACGGACTGGGTCCGTAACTTGAGGATTATCCTCATTGCTGCACAGAAGAATTACGTCCTGGAAGCACCGCTGGGTGCCAGGCCTGCTGCAGATGCAACTAACGACGTTAAGAACGTCTGGCAGAGCAAAGCTGATGACCACTCGATAGTTCAGTGTGCCATGCTTTACGGCTTAGAACTGGGACTTCAACGACGTTTTGAACGTCATGGAGCATATGAGATGTTCCAGGAGTTGAAGTTAATATTTGAAGCAAATGCCCGGTTTGAGAGATATGAAGTCTCCAATAAGTTCTATAGCTGCAAGATGGAGGAGAATAGTTCTATCAGTGAACATATACTCAAAATGTCTGGGTATAATAATCACTTGATTCAACTGGGAGTTAATCTTTCTGATGATAGTGTCATTGACAGAATTCTTCAATCACTGCCACCAAGCTACAAGAGCTTCGTGATGAACTATAATATGCAAGGGATGGACAAGACTATTCCCGAGCTCTTCGCAATGCTAAAGACTGCGGAGGTAGAAATCAAGAAGGAGCATCAAGTGTTGATGGTCAATAAGACCACTAGTTTCAACAAAAAGGGTAAAGGGAAGAAGAAGGGGAACTTCAAGAAGAACAGCAAACAAGTTGCTGCTCAAGAGAAGAAACCCAAATATGGACCTAAGCCCGAGACTAAGTGCTTCTACTACAAGCAGACTGGTCACTGGAAACGGAACTGCCCCAAGTATTTGGCGGATAAGAAAGATGGCATAGTGAACAAGGGTATATTTGATATACAGGTTATTAATGTGTACCTTACTAATATTTATAGTAGCCCCTGGGTATTTGATACTTGTTCGGTTGCTAAATATTAGTAACTCAAAACAGGAGTTACAGAATAAACAGAGACTAGTTGAGGGTGAAGTGACGATGTGTGTTGGAAGTGGTTCCAAGATTGATATGATCATCATCGCACACACCCTAAACTTTCGGGATTAGTGTTAAACCTAAATAAATGTTATTTGGTGTTTGTGTTGAGCATAAATATGATTTGATCATGTTTATTGCAATACGGTTATTCATTTAAAGTCAAAGAATAATTGTTGTTCTATTTACATGAATAGACCTTCGATGGTCATACACCCAATGAAAATAGTTTGTTGGATCTCGATCGTAGTGATACACATATTCATAATATTGATGCCAAAAGATGCAAAGTTGAGATGATAGTGCAACTTATTTGTGGCAATGCCGCTTGGGTCATATTGGTGTAAAGCGCATGAAGAAACTCCATATAGATGGACTTCTGGAATCACTTGATTATGAATCACTTGGTACTTGCGAACCGTGCCTCATGGGCAAGATGACTAAAACGCCGTTCTCCGGAACTATGGAGCGAGCAACTGATTTGTTGGAAATCATACATACTAATGTGTGTGGTCCAATGAATATTGAGGCTCGCGGCGGGTATCGTTATTTTCTCACCTTCAGAGATAATTTGAGCAGATATGGGTATATCTACTTAATGAAACACAAGTCTGAAACATTTGAAAAGATCAAAGAATTTCAGAGTGAAGTGAAAAATCATCGTAACAAGAAAATAAAGTTTCTACGATCTGATCGTGGAGGAGAATATTTGAGTTACGAGTTTGGTTTACATTTGAAACAATGCGGAATAGTTTCACAACTCGCGCCACCCGGAACACCACAACAAAATGGTGTGTCCGAATGTCGTAATCATACTTTACTAGATATGGTGCGATCTTTGATGTCTCTTACTGATTTACCGCTATCATTTTGGGGTTATGCTTTAGAGATGGCCGCATTCACGTTAAATAGGGCACCATCAAAATCCGTTGAGACGACGCCTTATGAATTGTGGTTTGGCAAGAAACCAAAGTTGTCGTTTCTTAAAGTTTGGGGCTGCGATGCTTATGTGAAGAAACTTCAACCAGATAAGCTCGAACCCAAATCGGAGAAATGTGTCTTCATAGGATACCCAAAAGAGACTATTGGGTACACCTTCTATCACAGATCTGAAGGCAAGACTTTTGTTGCTAAATTCGGATCCTTTCTAGAAAAAGAGTTTCTCTCGAAAGAAGTGAGTGGGAGGAAAGTAGAACTTGATGAGGTAACTGTACCTGCTCCCTTATTGAAAAATAGTTCATCACAGAAACCAGTTCCTGTGACGACTACACCAATCAGTGAGGAAGCTAATGATATTGATCATGAAACTTCAGATTAAGTTACTACCGAACCTCGTAGGTCAACCAGAGTAAGATCCGCACCAGAGTGGTACGGTAATCCTATTCTGGAAGTCATGTTACTTGACCATGGTGAACCTATGAACTATGAGGAAGCGATGATGAGCCCAGATTCCGCAAAATGGCTTGAGGCCATGAAATCTGAGATGGGATCCATGTATGAGACCAAAGTATGGACTTTGGTTGACTTGCCCGATGATGACGGTGTTGGTGAAATGATCCCCGCAGGGCTTCGCCTAAGCACTACAACGATATGACCGGAGGAGTAAACGGTGGAGGGGGCACCACACACGGCTAAACCATTGGTGTGCCTTTGGGGTGCCCCTCGCCCCCGTATATAAAGGACGAGGAGGAGGCCGGCCACCAAGGGGGCGCGCCAAGGGGGGGAGTCCTACTAGGACTCCACTCCTAGTAGGATTCGCCCTCCCCCTTTCCTTCTCATGGAGGTGGAAAGAGGGAAGGAGAGGGAGAGGGGGAAAGGAAAGGGGGGCACACCCCCTTCCCCTTGTCCAATTCGGACAACCCCTGGGAGGGGGCGCGCCACCCCTTGTGGTCTCCCCTCTCTCTCCCCTATGTCCCATGTTGGCCCATTAGTTACTTCCCCGGGGGGTTCCAGTAACCTCCCGGTACTTCAAAAAACATTCGAAACTTCCTGAAACCATTCGGGTGACCAAATGTAGCCTTCCAATATATCAATATTTACTTCTCGACCATTTCGATACTCCTCGTCATGTTCGTGATCTCATACGGGACTCCGAACAACCTTCGGTGACCAAAACATAACTCATATAATACCAATCGTCATCAAACGTTAAGCGTGCGGACCCTACGGGTTCGAGAACTATGTAGACATGACCGAGACACCTCTCTGGTCAATAACCAATAGCGGAACCTGGATGCTCATATTGGTTCCCACATATTCTACAAAGATCTTTATCGGCCGAACCGCAATGTCAATATAGTTATTCCCTTTGTCATCGGTATGTTACTTGCCCAAGATTCGATCGTCGGTATCTTCATACCTAGTTCAATCTTGTTACCGACAAGTCTCTTTACTTATTCTGTAGTGCATCATCCCATAACTAACTCATTAGTCACATTGCTTGCAAGGCTTCATATGATGTGCATTGCCGAGAGGGCCCAAAGATACCTCTCCGATACTCGGAGTGACGAATCATAATCTCGATCTATGCCAACCCAACAAACACCTTCGGAGATACCTGTAGAGCATCTTTATAATCACCCAGTTACGTTGTGACGTTTGATAGAAAATAAGGCATTCCTCCGGTGTCCGGGAGTTGCATAATCTCATAGTCGGAGGAATATATATTTGACACGAAGAAAGCAGTAGCAATAAAACTGAACGATCATTATGCTAAGCTAATGGATGGGTCTTGTCCATCACATCATTCCACTAATGATGTGATCCCGTTATCAAATGACTACTCATGTCCATGGCTAGGAAACTTAACCATCTTTGATCAATGAGCTAGTCTAGTATAGGCATACTAGGGACACATTGTTTTGTCTATGTATTCACACATGTATCAAGTTTCCGGTTAATACAATTCTAGCATCAATAATAAACATTTATCATGAATAAGGAAATATAAAATAACAACTTTATTATTGCACCGAGCCCGAGGAGGCGGCCGTGGAGGGGCCCGACCCAGAGAGGGCTGGTGGACCGACCGCGGTAGGAGATGGAGGCGCCACCTGTTCCTATGCAAAAGGAAAAACATGCCCATCAAAGTACACGTGTTGAGAGGTGATGACACGATGGGACACGGGGTCATAGCATCGATAACCCTTAGTGTTAGCCGGGTAACCAAGGAAGACACAAGGAACGGAGCGAGGAGCGAGTTTGTGAGGTGTGGTGGCGGTGGTGTTAGGATATCAACGGTAACCGAAAATTCGGAGGCCATCGTAGGAGGGAGGAGTGCCGTACAGAAGATGATGGGGATCATAGTTCCAGCAAGGGCGACAGGGGCGGAGATTAATGAGGAGGGTGGCGGTGGCAAGAGCATCAGGCCAGATTTAAGGTTGCATATATGCATGGAAAAGTAAAGTACGAACACACTCATTGAGGGTGCGAAGGATGCGCTCAGCACGGCCATTCTACTAGGAGGTGTATGGACAGGTAAGGCGAAACATGGTGCCATGGGAGGAAAGAAGGTGACGGATGGTGAGGTTGTCAAACTCTTTTCTGGTATCAGTCTGAAGTGCAAGTATGGACCGCCCGAACTGTGTGGAGACATAAGAATAAAATGCGATGAGAGCAGCGGTAACATCAGACTTCCTACTAAGAGGAAATGTCCACACGAAGTGAGAATAATCATCTAGTATAATAAGATAATAACGATAACCAGAATTATTGGGTACTGAAGAGGTCCATACATCGCTATGAATGAACTCAAATGGAAAAGAAGCAACTGTGGTGGAGGAAGTAAAAGGAAGGCGAACATGTTTGCCTAACCGGCATGCTTCACATGAGTGAGCATCCGTTTTATTACATGAAAAAGAAAATCCTCTCATTATTTGACGAAGTGAAGAAGTTCTAGGATGCCCGAGGCGAGCATGCCAAAGATCAATGCCGGCGGAAAGGGCCCGAGGACCACCCGAAGATGATGGCGACTGAACTGGGTAGAGGTCGCTGGGCTGTCACATCGGTGAAGTATCATCCTGGTGCGAGCGTCCTTAATAGAAAAGCCAACTTTGTCAAATTACACAGTTACAGAATTATCACGAGAAAGATTACGAATAGAAACTAGATTCTGAATAAGATGTTTAGAAACAGTGACATTATTAAGAGAAAGAGGTCTAGAGTTAGAAGGAAAATTAGCAGAACCAATATGAGAGATGGGGAGAGCGGCACCATTGTCGATGATGATACGGGGGGAAGTGGAAGTGGGATAGACGGAGGGGAGGTTACCCGGGTGAGCAGACATGTGTGCGGTGGCGCCGGAGTCCATGAACCAGTCGCCATCGCCAGAGTAGGGCGCCGGGGCCTACTGGAGCGCCGCTAGTAGCGCCGGGTACCAAGCCCCGGGGTAGGGCTGTTGGCCGGTGGGAGGGCCATAGGCCGCACCATACCCGGGGCCACCGTAGGCAAGGGGCACAACGGGAGGGTGAACGGGAGGGCCGCTGTAGGTTCCGAAGGCGCCCGGCTGAGACGCGGCCAGAAGGGCCTGGTGGGTCGGCGGGCATGACCGAGGATGCCCGGGGCGAGGGGTCGCCGCACCGGCATGCTGTACGCATGAACGACCCCCGTCCAGGGGCTATAGCTGCCATCCCAAGGCTTTGTAGGCTGCTGTTGCCCGCCGTAGCAGGGCTGCTAAGGGCCACCACCTCCTTTGCCACCACCTTGCCGCTGGTCATCGCGGCCACGACGGCGATTCCCTTGTTCCCGCCGTTGGAAGCGCGCGGCGGCTGCTGCATGGGCATCGGAGGACGAGGCGCCGGCGGCAGGGGTGTCGGGGCGCCGTGAGAGAGACCGGCGGCAAGGGCGGTGTGGGCGGTGTGGGTACCGAGGTTCTTCATCCAACGCTCCTCAAGACGAAGATAGGCCATAACCCGCTCGTAGGTGGGATTGGCCATGAGGGTGAGGTTGGACGCGACGTTGCCGAAATCCTTGTTGAGGCCGGCGGTGAGCGTCGATAGAAGAAGCTCATCTTTAACCTTGAACCCGACGTCATTGAGCTCATCAGAGAGGGTCTTGAGGCGGAGACAGAAGGCGTCGATGGTGGAGTCGTTCTGGTGACACCCGAAAAACCCCTGCTGCAAGAAGACGATCCGCTGAAGCTTGTTGTCGGTGAAGAGGCCATTGATCTGGGTCCACATCGTGTAGGCATCATACCAATCGCGAACGATGATGTGGAAGATGTCCGGAGAGACGGTAAGGAAGAACCACCAGATGAGGGTGGTGATAACCCACAAGTATAGGGTATCAATTGTAGCCTCTTTCGATAAGTAAGAGTGTCGAACCCAACGAGGAGCTAAAGGTAGAACAAATATTCCTTCAAGTTCTATCGACCACCGATACAACTCTACGCACGCTTAACGTTCGCTTTACCTAGAACAAGTATGAAACTAGAAGTACTTTGTAGGTGTTGTTGGATAGGTTTGCAAGAATATAAAGAGCACGTAAATATAAACTAGGGGCTGTTTAAATAAAGAAGCAATAAAGTAAATATAGCGAGTGTGGAAAAGTGGTGGTAGGAGTTGTGAAATTGTCCCTAAGCAATTGACTTCTTTACTAGGTCGATAGCAAGTTTTATGTGGGAGAGGCATAAGATAACATACTTTCTCTTCTTGGATCATATGCACTTATGATTGGAACTCTAGCAAGCATCCGCAACTACTAAAGATCATTAAGGTAAAACCCAACCATAGCATTAAAGCATCAAGTCCCCTTTATCCCATATGCCACAACCCCCTTACTCGGATTTATGCTTTTGTCACTCAAGCAACCCACTATAAGCGAATCATGAATGTATTGCAACACCCTACAACAGGAATCCCTCACGCTTGCGCGACACGGAGGGCACAATAGGACAGCAACATAACCACAAGCAAATTAAACCAATCATAGCAATTCATCAATCACCGGTAGGACAACGAAAATCTACTCAGACATCATAGGATGGCAACACATCATTGGATAATAATATGAAGCATAAAGCACCATGTTCAAGTAGAGGGTACAGCGGGTTGCGGGAGAGTGAACCGCTGAATATAGAAGGGGGAAGGTGATGGAGATGTTGGTGAAGATGTCAGAGGTGTTGGTGTAGATCGCGGTGATGATGATGGCCCCGGCGGCGTTCCGGCGCCACCGGAAGCAAGGGGGAGAGAGCCCCCCTTCTTCTTCTTCCTTGACCTTCTCCCTAGATGGGAGAAGGGTTTCCCCTGTGGTCCATGGTCTCCATGGCGTGGGAGGGGCGAGAGCCCCTCCGAGATTGGATCTATCTCTCTGTCTCTCTCTGTTTCTGCATTCTCAGATTCTGCCCTTTCACCGTTTCTTATATATCCGGAGATCCGTAACTCCGATTGGATTGAAACATTCACCAAGATTTTTCTCCGAAAATTAGCTTTCTTGCGGCCAAAGAAGAGTAGTAACCACCTTACGGGGTGCCCACGAGGGTCAGGGGCGCGCCCCCTGCCTCGTGGCACCCTCAGGCATCGTCTCGCGTTGGTTTTTCCTCCCAAAAAATCACAAATATTCCAAAAATATTCTTCGTCTGTTTTTATCTCGTTTGGACTCCGTTTGATATGGGGTTTCTATGAAACATAAAACATGCAACAAATAGGAACTCGCACTGGGCACTAGATCAATATGTTAGTCCCAAAATAGCATAAAAAGTTGCCAAAAGTATGAAAGTTGAATAATATTGGCATGGAACAATCAAAAATTATAGATACGACGGAGACGTATCAGCATCCCCAAGCTTAATTCCTGCTCGTCCTCGAGTAGGTAAATGATAAAAAAGATAATTTTTGACATGGAATGCTACCTAGCATAATCTTGATCATATAATCTAATCATGGCATGAATATTAAGACACGAGTGATTCAAAGCAACGGTCTATCATTTGACATTAAGACGATAATACTTCAAGCTCAGACTGGAAACTAAGTGGGTGTGCATCCAACTTGCTTGCTCATGAATACCTCGTGCATTTTGAGGAAGCCCATCATCGGAATATACAAGCCAAGTTCTATAATGAAAAATTCCCACTAGTATATGAAAGTGATAACTCAAGAGACTCTCTATATGAAGAACATGGTGCTACATTGAAGCACAAGTGTGGTTCAAGGATAGTAGCATTGCCCCCTTTCCTTTTTTGCGGGCTTCTTTGGCCCCCTTTTTTATTTAGGCTTCTTTGGCCTCTCTTTTTTCATGGGGCAATGCTCTATAATAATGATCATCACACTTTTATTTACTTATAACTCAATATTGCAACCCGATACTAGAACAAAGATATGACCCTATATGAATGCCTCCGGCGGTGTACCGGGATGCGCAATGATCTAGCATAGCAAAGATATGAAAAAACGGACAAGCCATGAAACCATCATGCTAGCTATCTTACGATCATGCTAAGCAATATGACAATGAATGCTCAAGTCATGTATATAATGATGATGATGGAAGTTGCATGGCAATATATCTCAGAATGGCTATGGAAATGCCATGATAGGTAGGTATGGTGGCTATTTTGAGGAAGATATAAGGAGGCTTATGTGTGACAGAGCGTATCAAATCACGGGGTTTGGATGCACCGGCGAAGTTTGCACCAACTCTCGAGGTGAGAAAGGGAAATGCACGGTACCGAAGAGGCTAGCAATGATGGAAGGGTGAGTGTGTGTATAATCCATGGACTCAACATTAGTCATAAAGAACTCACATACTTATTGCAAAAATCTATTAGTCAACGAAACAAAGTACTACGCGCATGCTCCTAGGAGGATAGATTGGTAGGAAAAGACCATCGCTCGTCCCCGACTGCCACTCATAAGGAAGACAATCAATAAATACCTCATGCTCCAACTTCGTTACATAACGGTTCACCATACGTGCATGCTACGAGAATCACAAACTTCAACACAAGTATTTCTACAATCCACAACTACCCACTAGCATGACTCTAGTATCACCACCTTTATATTGCAAAACTATTGCAAGGAATCAAACATATCATATTCAGCGATCTACAAGTTTATGTAGGATTTTATGACTAACCATGTGAATGACCAATTCCTGTCATCTCTCTAAATAGATATAAGTGAAGCAAGAGAGTTTAATTCTTTCTACAAAAGATATGCCCACGCTCTAACAAATATAAGTGAAGCAAAAGGGCATTCTACAAATGGCGGTTTCCTATGTGAAGAGAAACAGGCAATCCAAACTTCAAATGATACAAGTGAAGCACATGAAGCATTCTATAAATCCATACTGAAAAGATTTAAGTGAAGTGCAATGAGAATTCTATAAATAAACCAAGGACTATCTCATACCAGCATGGTGCATAAAAGAAAAATGAAAACTAAATGCAAAAGACGCTCCAAGATTTGCACATATTGCATGAACAAAACGAATCTGAAAACATACCGAGACTTGTTGAAGAAAGAGGGGATGCCTTCCGGGGCATCCCCAAGCTTAGACGCTTGAGTCTCCTTGAATATTTACTTGGGGTGCCTTGGGCATCCCCAAGCTTGAGCTCGTGCCTCTCTTCCTTTTCCACATATCGAGACCTCCTCGATTAAACACTTCATCCACACAAAACTTCAACAGAAAACTCAATAAGATCCTTTAGTATAATAAAGCAAATCACCACACTAAGTATTGTTGCAAACCAATTCATATTTTTATTTTGCATTGTGTCTACTATAATATAGCTTTTCCATGGCTTAATCCACTGGTAGAAATTGATAGATTCATCAAAACAAGCAAACTATGCATCCAAAACAGAATCTGTCAAAAACAGAACAGTCTGTAGCAATCTGAACATTCACCATACTTCTGGTACCCCAAATTTTTTTAGGAAAAATAAACAATTTGTATAAAAAGACAGTGCAAAAAGTTTCAGAACCGTTTGAGGTTCCAGTAAAAAATGTAAAATCGCGCACTACAGCCAAAGTTTATGTCCTGCATCGCACAAACCAACAAGCATTGTAAACATCCTAAAGGCAAACCTTGGCACATTATTTTTATAATACAATGGAATTGTACAAGGGGATAATTATTTTTGATGAAAAGTTTCTGTAATTAAGATTTACAAAGTTTCCGTGAGCATGAACAAAGTTCAAGGAGCTCTCCCACTTCAACAATGCTTGTCTTTCTCACTTGCACTTTCATTTTTGAAAAGTTTTGGGTTCCCCTCTTTATTTTTTTGTTTTTAGACTATATAAAATCACTCAACAGAAATAAATGACTCTCTAAAACTTCTGGGTTGTCTCCCTGGCAGCGCTTTCTTTAAAGCCATTAAGCTAGGCATATAGTGCTCAAGTAATGGATCCACCCGGATCCCAAGGTATATCAAAGCCAATTTTAATTAACAATGATTTGTAATTTAGTAGCGAGCACAAAGTAACATATATCAAGCAACAACGAAGTCTAACTCTCTTCATATGCATCGGCATGTCATAAAAGAACAATTCATGCATACATAGTAAAGGCCAATGCATAGTATAAACAATTTCTTGCAATTTCATCATATTGGAAACATAGAGAGGTGGAGATGTAGTTCCTCTCTCATAATAATTGCATGTAGGAGCAGCAAGCACATGCATATTGTATCTATCAAAATCATCATGTGTAGTAGTAAAAGGCAACCCATCCATATAATCCTTAATAAGCACAAACTTCTCCGATATAGTGTAGTTTGGAGAATTCAAAAAGATAATAGGACTATCATGCGTGGGTGCAATAGCAACAATTTCATGTTTAACACAAGGAATTATAGCAAGTTCATCTCCATAAGCATAATTCATATTGACATCTTGGCCATAAGCATAGCAAGCATCATCAAAAAGGGATATTTCAAAAGAATTAAAGGGATCATAGCAATCATCCTTTGGTAAGCACGAAGGGGAATTAAACAATGTATGAGTTGAAGAGTTACTCTCATTAGAAGGTGGGCACGGGTAGCTAATATGCTCTTCCTCCTTTTGTTCTTCGCTCTCCTCGTCATCTTTTTCATCCAATGAGCTCATAGTTTCATCAATTTCTTCTTCCATAGACTCCTGCAAAATATTAGTCTCTTCTTGCATAACGGAGACTTCCTCAATAAATGCATCAATATCGGCATTATATTCATAATTCTCATAGCAATATTTAAGTATAGCAAAATTTTCAGGTCTATAAATAGCATCATCAAGATTTTCACACGTTTTAAACAAAGATTCAATTTCATAAGCACCCATAAAAGCAACAAATTCTTCTATTTGTTCCACATCATAGTAATCACTAGAACATAAAAGCGCGCGTTGCCGCGCCCGACCATCTTGAAAATATTATGTTAGAAATATTTGAGAAAATAAAGTAAAGAGGTCCGACTGACAATTCCGCGATATGGACGGGATATGTTCAAAGTCTTGGTTATGTAAGATTTGACATTATTTGATTGCATACATTAGCACAAATTTGTTCAAAAACAATAGAAGAGATAATTGAAGATTCAAACTCAAGATTGACACCGCACAACACATGCTTTACAAAAGAACCACAGGAGGAATTGGGAAGAAGCCTTATGTTGGGTTAATATATTGCCCATGGAGCATACATAAAATATGACATTTGGCACTCTGAATCGTCTGTTTCGAGCTAACTAAAAGCAACGTTATCATTCGGATGTTTGAACCACGTCTATGCAAATATGGTGTAACAACCACGTCTATGCAAATATGTGTTTTCTCAAGCGTAGGTATGCAGAAATCATAGGTATAGTGTAACACACTACAATAGCTAATTTGAAATTTCTTTCGGCAGAAAATTAATTTCCGTCAAAATTCTTGAACTGAAACTAATATTACAGTGCACTAAATTGAAGCTAATAATTACATTGGTACACGAATACACACACACACACACACACACACACACACACACACACACACATATATATATATATATATATATATATATATATATATATATATATATTTCAATCACATATATAAGCTGTTGCCCAACAGTACACAGATTGTAAACATGTGAACATGGCACATATTAGAGATAACAAAAGAGCATTTAAATGACTATTTGAAGAGCAGGAATTGTCAGAACTATATATCAAAATGTCGTGGATGGAGTGGAGAACAAATGTAAATTTACATGATGTACCTGAGATATTCAGTTGGTTAGCTCATCCATCTCCTCATCACGCGAATCAAAGTGCAAAATTTCAGTAGTTCCTGCACATGCAGAAACAATTGAATATTCTTTACCAATGAAACAAGTTTATTTATCGAAACAAGATGATTTATTGAAACAAGTTTATGTCATGGAAGTAAGCTACCAAATCTTAAAGCATTGAAGAATCATGGGCTATCACAGCTGCAAGAAACTAATGCACATAAGTACACACCTGCAGATTTATTATATAACAAACCAGAACTAAGAAAATCCATTCTTTGTATTCAGTGTTGCAGAGTAAATTAGAGACAAAAGATGGCCCTTTAGAGTTCCTTTTTCCGTGTATGCATGCGTCTAGGATACAGTGGAACATGGATCCATGAAAGATCTTTGGATGTTAAACAAAAATACGACTCTATTTTACAATCCGAAGTGAAAGAAATTAGTCGTCCATCAGGATCGAATGAATCTCGACAGGAGCTCATCTGTAGCAGGGGAGTGGACTTGAACGAGAGGAAGCACCACACCATGAGCTTGCTCTTGGATGCCAGTGTGATGCCAATTCTAATCAAAGATTGTTTGCTACCATGAAAGCTAAAATATAACAAATTGTGAATTATAGAACAAAAACTTAGTACCACTATTCAACATCATGAATTTCCCAGAAAATCATGAATAGAGAAAGGCCCATCCAAGCAAGACCAATTAGGATTACTGTGAGCAGTGCAATATGTGGATGTGTATGTGGAGCTAATCTCAGCATCTAGTCATGTACGTGGAGCTAGCTAAGCTCTGCAAGTCTGCATCTAGTCATCTACATGATGAAGTCACAATCATAGTGCTCTAGATTACCTAGAACCTGCTCCCTGATCGAACCAATTGAGCCACTATACAATCTGACACAAGATTCACCCATCAGGATGGCCAACAGTCAAAACCCGCCGCACAGCACAAGAGTGGAAGGGTAGGGATTGTGTGTGCGTACTTGAATGCAACAACGTAGCAGTAGGCACCACGACCAATGTATAATTAGAGGAAAAGTAGGATGGGGAGGGATGTTGATCTAGAGAATGAACGGGAGTAGGGCAAGAGGAGGCTGGAAAGGGGCGGCGGTGATGGGAAGAAAAGTCGGGTGAACACACGCGGCGTGGGGAGAGAGAGGAAATCATTTACCCACTTTCTGGGCCTGGGCTATGTACATTTTTCTAGGTTGGCGGCCCGATTAACAGGAGAATGCCCAGGTCAACCTATGGAGCAGCGGCCCGGTTACGGTGGGTCGCACGGGTTGCGAGGGGGGCAACGCTCGGGCGCGAGGGCTGAACGACCGAAAGATCTGGAGCGTTCAATGGCGGGATCCAACGGTAGAAGATCCCAAATCACTGTGGGATAGCGTAGCTAGCCTCATTATACTGTTTCTCAATATATACCATTAGCATAAGAAGCCAAGGCTTCATTATCATTAAATTTGCATGAAAAGGAAAGGTGTGGAGCCTTCATCCTAGAGCAACAAGTATAATCATATCTCAAGCATAGTTGCCTAGCATACCAATGCAACATATGGATTTGATCCCATAATAGTTTCCCTTTTTGTGTCAAGCAATAATCCCTAGAGTATTCACGTTGATCCAACGTGTCTCTCATAACATAATTGAATGGGGTTTTCTCAGGATTATCAAAGTAGTACATAATATCTTTCACATAATGAGCATCGAGGGTTTTAGGAGGTTCCCCATCTCCATGAGTAGCAAGTACACCAATTTTTTTTGCTATTTCGTGTTCCATATCCATAACTAAAGATAGAAAACAACTAATAACAGCAAATAAAAATTACTTAGTGATAAAGCAAACAAGCACACACGAGAATATTCACCCCACGCTATGACTCCTCGGCAACGGCGCAAGAAAAAGGTCTTGATAACCCACAAGTATAGGGGACCAATTGTAGCTTCTTTCGATAAGTAAGAGTGTCAAACCCAATGAGGAGCTAAAGGTAGAACGAATATTCCCTCAAGTTCTATCGACCACCGATACAACTCTACGCACGCTTAATGTTCTCTTTACCTAGAACAAGTATGAAACTAGAAGTACTTTGTAGGTGTTGTTGGATAGGTTTGCAAGAATATAAAGAGCACGCAAATATAAACTAGGGGCTGTTTAGATAAAGAAGCGGTAAAGTAAATATAGCGAGTGTGGTAAAGTGGTGGTAGGAGTTGTGAAATTGTCCCTAAGCAATTGACTACTTTACTAGACCGATAGCAAGTTTTATGTGGGAGAGGCATAAGCTAACATACTTTCTCTTCTTGGATCATATGCACTTATGATTGGAACTCTAGCAAGCATCCGCAACTACTAAAGATCATTAAGGTAAAACCAAACCATAGCATTAAGGCATCAAGTCCCCTTTATCCCATACGCCACAATCCCCTTACTCGGGGTTATGCTTCTGTCACGCAAGCAACCCACTATAAGCGAATCATGAACGTATTGCAACACCCTACAACGGGAATCCCTCACGCTTGCGCGACACGGAGGGCACAATAGGACAGCAACATAACCACAAGCAAATTAAACCAATCATAGCAATTCATCAATCACCGGTAGGACAACGAAAATCTACTCAGACATCATACGATGGCAACACATCATTGGATAATAATATGAAGCATAAAGCACCATGTTCAAGCAGAGGGTACAGCGGGTTGCGGGAGAGTGGACCGCTGAATATAGAAGGGGGGAAGGTGATGGAGATGTTGGTGAAGATGGCAGAGGTGTTGGTGTAGATCGCGGTGATGATGATGGCCCCCCGGCGGCGTTCCGGCGTCACCGGAAGCAAGGGGGAGAGAGCCCCCCTTCTTCTTCTTCTTCTTCCTTGACCTTCTCCCTAGATGGGAGAAGGGTTTCCCTTCTGGTCCATGGTCTCCATGGCGTGGGAGGGGCGAGAGCCCCTCCGATATTGGATCTGTCTCTCTATCTCTCTGTCTCTCTGTTTCTGCATTCTCAGATTCTGCCCTTTCACCGTTTCTTATATATCCGGAGATCCGTAACTCCGATTGGATTGAAACCTTTGCCAAGATTTTTCTCCGAAAATTATCTTTCTTGCGGCCAAAGAAGAGCAGTAATCACCTTACGGGGTGCCCACGAGGGTCAGGGGCGCGCCCCCCTGCCTCGTGGCACCCTCGGGCATCTTCTCGCATTGTTTTTTCCTCCCAAAAAATCACAAATATTCCAAAAATATTCTCCGTCTATTTTTATCCCATTTGGACTCCGTTTGATATGGGGTTTCTGCGAAACATAAAACATGCAACAAACAGGAACTAGCACTGGGCACTGGATCAATATGTTAGTCCCAAAAGTAGTATAAAAAGTTGCCAAAAGTATATGAAAGTTGAATAATATTGGCATGGAACAATCAAAAATTATAGATACGATGGAGAAGTATCAGGTGGCGTCAATGGATAGCAAGTTGGCATCACGGTGCATGGCGAATAAGTTAGTGGTGTCGTCCACGTGATCACGAAGGTTGTTCTCACGGAAGAGGAGATTGAAGTAAGTTTTCCATGCGTAGTAGTTGGCGGAGGTGTGGTAGAGGGTGATGGGAACATGATCAGAGAGGGAGATGTTGTGGATGTTGGCGGCAAGGGGCTCATTGGGTTCAGAGCCATAGGAGGAGCCAAAGGGGTTGCTGGGGCGGTAGGAGGAAGACATGGCGGCACGCGGTGGGTGGGGCGGCGGCATGGGTTGGGTTAGGGTTAGTGTTTTGTGGGAGAAGGAGGGAGAGGCGCGGCGGGAGAGGGGCAACGGGGGAGGAATTGGCGCGGTGGGAGGGAGAGGCGCGGCTAGGAGGGGAAGGTGGGCGTGGCGCAGCGGCGACGGCCAAGGAAGGCGACGGCGTTAGCTAGGGTAGGGACCGAAGATAGACTGATACCATGTAGAGGAATATGGTGCAACTCTCAATGTATTGATTGGGTGCATATGCACATGTATATATAGTACAAGGGGAAGTCATATACTCAACTATACACAAGGAGTAAGACTTGGGGCGTGTTTGGTTGCCCGCATTAGGCCCAGCCTGGCCCGCGCGGGAAGAAAGTGGCCCGTTTGGTTTCCTGCGTTCACTGTGCGACCCGGATCGCACGGAACTTAAAGCATGTCCAGGCCAGGCCCAGGAGAAACACCCGAATCGGCAGTAGCTCGCTACCCTGGCTCGGGTGAGGCAGGGGAGGGAGACGCGCTTCTTCCCTCGTGCGAGCAGGCGAGATGGCGCGAGATCGCCCGCGTCGTCGAAAAATCGGCGGGAGGATTTCGGCTCACCTCCTGCCGAGCCCACCCCTATTTAGCCCCTCCCTCACCGCCCCAACTCCTGCCACCATTCTCCCTCCATTCGAGCTTTCCCGCCGATGCGCATCGGCACCGACGAGCAGGTAAGCGGCGCATCTTCATCGGCCGGCGATCCACGGTGTCGGCGCTCCTTCACCGGCCGACGTTCATCTTCCACGACCTCCCCTCTCGTCCTCAAGCTGCAACCATGGCCTTTATGAGTTCAATCCCCCTTTCTCTCTATTCCTTCTAGCTAGATCTGAGCTGCAGCTAGGGTTTGATCTAGATGCATGGTTGATTAGTGGCCTGATCTGTGAGCTGATATGGTTGATTGCTATGCTGCGGTTGCAATTTGTGGAAGGGCTAGATGTTCAAGCATGTGGTAGGCTAGATTAGCAGTAGAGTTTGAAGTCGAACCTTGTGCTTGTGTTGATTCGTCTTAGATCTGTGATTTATACCTATTGGTAGTCCATTTGTAGCATGTTGTTTCTTGTAGATGTATGTTCGTGCTCATAGGTTGTCCGGTATGCTTAGTATGATAGCAATGAACTATATGTGCTTAGTATGATAGTCATGAACCATGTACATGTATGCTGGTGATTTCATGGATTGTCTGGTATGTTGTGTGCTATGCTTACCGTCAATGCATGCTACGATTATAGCACATGATCACGCAGACGCAAGATCTTAGTCAGGCCCTTGTCCTGTCTGACAGTCAGTTTGCTCCATCGTTTGTGGAGGACTCGCAGCCTATGTCCGAGATGCACTACAAAAAAAAGACACATCCGTGACATTTTGGGCCGAATGATTTTTTCTGTCATACATATGACACTTCTATGACGATAATTGTGACAAAACCCGGTATCATCATAGATGTGGTGGGATCCTACTTGTATGACAAAAACTCATGACAGAAAATGGGCTTTCATCCTGGGCGGGCCGGAGACGCAGCTGCATGACATTCTTTGGGCCGTCCATGACGGAAAAAACCGTGGTAGAAGCGAGGGAGAGGAAAATTTCAGGGAGTTCTCGGTTACGGTGGGAGGTCGGGGGCCGAGCGATGCGTGTTTCTCTCGTACACGTACGTGCGTGTGTGCGAGGCGTTGGCTCTAACTGAACCCGAGTGAGGCGTTGGGCTCTAACTGAACCCGAGCGATTGCATTGTAGGCTACGCGTTACTGAACCCGAGCGATCGATCGATGGCTGTTAACTAAACCCGATCGAGCGATTCCTTCGCTACTGCTTCTAACTGAAGCTGATCGATTGGATGAAAAGTGAGCGTTG